>NW_009659556.1:0-1072 GCF_000708025.1 Charadrius vociferus | reverse complement strand
AAAAAAAAAGGCATCTTTTTATAGAGATATTAAAAAATCTAATACATTTTTTACTTTATTTCTACACATCTGTCTTATTGACTGGTTTATTTAATGATCATTTAGACCATAGAAATGGAGAAAGAATAATTATTCAGTTGAACAAAAGTCAGTATGGAACAAAAGCAACCAAGTGTTGGTACTCAATAACAAGCTGTTTGTGGTTCATAAGTAGGCTACTGAGATTTTAATTGGGTCTCAGTACACGAGCTGAAATATTAGTCCGGGGATAAAAACTGTTCTGTTATTTGGATTGAACCCCGCCATTTGAAATTTTAAGAAGTGTTCATAAGGCATTGCACTACAAACTGTCCCGTTCTCAGCATTGCTTTCACCACTTTATTCTCACACTGCATAATCACTTTGAGACTGCTATCTGAAACTGCGTGGAAAATTACCCATACATCATCGATGTATTATTAAGTTTCTAACGTGTTCTAATACACTTTTCAAAAGTTCCTGTAGGAACAGAATGAGCAATGGCACTCATTATGAGGAGATAAAACAAGTCACTAACAATATGTAATCCAATCATAGCAGATAAATGAAAGTTCTTATTTGCACTTATTCTTTTCCTACATCAATAAAGCATCTAGATGCTGCAATGACTAGAAACTTAATGTGTTACATTTAATAAAGCAATCAGTACATTTTGTGTATAGTACATTTAGTTAAATAGTTATGACAAGTAAATGACGCAAAACACTCCAGAGGGAAATGAAGAAATAAAATCAAGTAGATTTCTGATGTATGAAATGTCAGAACAGATGGGTACACTTATGTAATTAAAGTGGGATAAGAATCTACAGCAGACACCAGCTTGGCCTGCAAGTTAAGAACCAGTGTCGTACCATGAAGCACAACGGAACAATACAAAATTAAGAAAGCAAAGAGAAGTACATCTTGAGGTAGCTTAAGTAATTTTTTTTTGTCTTTTTCAATGCAAGTGCTAGACTGCATGTTTTGAAAAGTACAGATATTGAGGGAGAAAAAAAGCAATCCTTTCACATACATAATGATTAACAAAAAAAAA
>NW_009659555.1:0-1072 GCF_000708025.1 Charadrius vociferus | reverse complement strand
TTTTTTATTCAGCTACCTATAAAGCAATTTTTTTTACTGCTCCAAAACCAAAATAGACATTTGCTTAATAACAAAGCCAATGTATATATTTTTGTGTACACATTTCAGGACATAATCATATTCTGGGAAAGAAAAGTATGGAAATGATGCTTTCTTATAAACTTATTTGCTTATCCAAATAAGCAGTAGGCAGAGAAAATACATCTGACAGCATATGCTTTTAACTAAATGTGGGATTATCTTAGGAGACACAGGGTATTGACTGAACATAATCAATGTGTGGTGGATAATGCATCAAAGCTGCAGATGCTGAGTTTATGCTGCAACTTAGTAGACAGCATTACAGCAGCTTAATATCACAGGTAAGGCGGTAAGATCAGTACCAAAGCAATATAGTACAGCCATAACAGACATGCACTTAACACATGAAATATGCACATATCGTGAAATCTACAAGATGCATTAAAAAGCTCAATCCTGAGGAACAGGTTTACAACTTTTTCTGATATTAACACCCAGTCAATACTGGGTTTTACCATGTTCTACCCAACATCAGAGACTACAATAAGTAAGAATTAAAATCACCAAAAAGCCTCAACTAGAGACCATGTCTAAAGATGTCCCCTCCAAGTTACACTAGGACACAGAGATAAGGGGGCTTCAGGGGACTTGGTCTACTGCCAACCTCACTGTCCTTATGAGAAAAACATCACACCATGAACGTGAAAAGCAGAACTTTTCATCAACACTAGGTCATGTCATAACGACAGTGCTGATTCTGCCTTTATGACACTGTAAGTGGACATGAAGTCCAAGAAAGGAGACAGCATCTCCTGGGAATTCTTACTGGAAGATAGCCCAGCTGAGGGACGCACACTCTGCATCACCCATTGGAGCAGGTACTGCATGCTGCTCAGAGAGCACCCACTTTGCCCAGGGCCCAATACTGCAGCAGCAATAGAATCCTCAAGTCTGATTCCACCTCACTCCATCCTAGCTGACCTGATCTCTGGAAAGGTAAAGGCCTGAGAACTCCCAGCCAGCTATTGTCTCAGCAGTTTCTCACTCTTCT
>NW_009659554.1:0-1072 GCF_000708025.1 Charadrius vociferus | reverse complement strand
TTTTTTTTTTTTTTTAATGAGTATTTTCTGCGTTTCAGCTCCATAGTCTCTTGATGCACATCTGTGTGGTCAGTTCTAATTATAGAACACTTCTGGGATGTAACCCTGTGTACAGTGGGAACCAGGGCTGCATCACAGGCTTTGGAAAGCAGCAGAGAGAGGAGATCCTAGTGATCCAGATTTCGCCGAAAGAACGGATGCAATTTTGGTAATTGAAGGCGAGCAAAGTTGTCAGAGATGGGGCAAATTGAAGGTCATCTGTGTTCTCGGTGAAGGGAAGCAGGATTAACAGCAGTGGATAATTCTGGGCTTCGGAGATGACTGCATCTCTGTCAATGAGCCAAGAGAAAAGATAGATTCTTCTGCTTCAGCGGGGTTGACTATTGCTTCAACTTCAGAAACTGGCTTATTTGTATAGCCGCATTTAGATGCCTTGCCAGAAGTCAGGCTGCTGGCTATGTACTAGTTTCTTTTAATAAAGATGTTCAAATGTTACAAATCTGCAAATGTTTCTTTCCTTTCTCTCTCTGCAGCATACCCTGCTCATAAAAGGCTGATCAGTTACTTAACCCCTTCCATGTTAAGAAGAGCTAGAACATTTGCTATAATAAAAAATATTCTGTGTTTAAAGGTCAAGTACAGCAAATACTCTGATAATACTGCAGACACTGAAAGCATACTTTTAATTTTCCTTTTTTCATTTAAGTTTGCATTTTGAGGCACTGGATCATGAAATGCAAGAGGTCCCTTTAAGGTATGAACATGATCCAGTAAAATATGGACATATATCCAAGATGAATGCACACCTACAGGCAAAACCACAAACGTACAATTGATCAGAAAGTCTGTGAAGTATCCCCCAAAAGGATTTCAACATCAAATATGTCAAATATTTTTGATAGTGACTATGTACAGTGAAGCCATCAGAATAGTCAAACAATGATGACTGATTTTATGCTTTAGCTCTTTGAAAATACCAGTTCCTTCTGTGAGCATGGAGAGAAAAAAATGCATAAATGACTGGGTTCCAGGTTATCAGCCCTCCCTGGTATATGTCTTTCTCATTCAGAAA
>NW_009659553.1:0-1072 GCF_000708025.1 Charadrius vociferus | reverse complement strand
TTTTTTTTTTTTTTTTTACAAAAGGCTGATGATAGAAATTTTGTGCTAAATCTGAAAACAGATCACAGGAAATCAACTATAAAATCATAACAGGAGTGACTTTTAAAGATTTCATTTGAGTGCCTTAAATACATAAACCACAAGTAGGGAAGAATGAAATAGCCTTAACTTTCTAAAATAAATTTTAGAATTGTCTTTGTTCTTGTTTTCAAAATAGATTGTGAATTATTCGTTGTCCACTTTGTGTTTTATAACAGCAAAAGATCAAGGAAGAGAGGGAGGCTAAACGTGCTCGGCTGGATGGCAGGCACGATTACTTACTGGATACTGTTGCCTCTTGTGTGAATCTGGACAAAGCAGAAGTAGAAGATGCTGTTCTTGATGGTAACCAGGTAATCTGATGAATTTGATACTGAAGTTCATAGGGTGCTTCAGAACTGATATTACTGCCAAATACTCGGCAAGATAGTTGTCAGAATTCCTGCCTGAGATTACTCAAGTCTTCTCATTGAAAAAATATTTCTCAGCATATTGTAGTTGAACAAAAGTGTCCTTAATTTCAGGATCTGTTGTAACAATATTGATTTTGAATTTGATTAGAACTTCTGCTTTCCAGTAGTTATAGATAGTAGAGTAAAACCTGTGACTGTATTTCATACTGGATCCACAGCATGAAATCTCTCAGTGCTTGCATATAAAGTACATATAGATTTAAGAGTCCTGTCCGCAGCAGGCTGCATATCATTGCTGTTTCCGTTAGACTGCCACCAGTATTTGTGGACTACGTTGTGATCTAGTTTAGGAAATTAAATTGGGTGGAAACTACATGAGAAAATTGAATGGCTCAGTGATCTGACTGACTACATGAGGGTTAATGCAGGGGGTAAGTAGTTAGAAACATGTATATTGAGGAAATGGTGCATCAAAGTTGATGGTAAGTATTATATGCAATGGAGACATTTTGTGATTTGAAAAGAAATCATTATTTTTTTAAAACCTAGATAGATAGGAAGTAGATCTTGTTGTACTCCCTGACACTAAAGTCACATGGTTGTGTGGGTTTTTTTTTTTT
>NW_009659552.1:0-1066 GCF_000708025.1 Charadrius vociferus | reverse complement strand
GTAGCTGGTGCCCATGCAGCCTGCTCTCAGCAAAGGGACGATGCCGCAGAAGAAGCAGTCTCTACACTGGGCACAGAGGGTCTGGTGGCACACAAGTTGGTGGGGCTGAGCCTGGATAGAGAAGTCATTCCCCAGCAGCTAAAGATGAGCATGGAGCACAACCAGGAGTTCGTAAGGACAGAGTAGTATGAGGGGTGCAAATGGTGCTGCAGCAACGGAAACACATCACAACACAGAGGTTGAACTCAGCTGGGCCCAGAAAGACAGGGAAGGTCTGCGACTTGTAAGCAGCCACAGAGACTGCCAAACATGTTAGGGGAATGACCAAAGTGAACCAAATATCCAAGAAGGACAAGGTGCTGAGGAAGGGATCCATGGGGGTGTGGTACTAGTGGTAGAGTCAAATGATGGCAATGGTGACTGCATTCCCTGTGACAGGGAGGAGATAAATCGCCAGCAGCGGTGTGAAAAGGAGGACTTTCCACTATGGAATGACTGGAAAGGTCTTCAGGAAAGATGTGGTGTGGTTGTGAGGAACCGTTACAGTACCCGGTCAGTTGAATGTGTGACAAGGGTAACATATCTTGTTGCGTTTGCGAACCTTCCTTCCCTTTTCTTAGGCTTCCTCTTCCTTCTTGAAATGGGAGACCAGAACTGCCCCCTGTAGGGATTCTGCTTTTCTCTGTGTTTTTCCCCAATGGCACTAAACAAATATTGATCCAACGCACTTGTCTTCACACTCAGGAAATGCCTCTCCAGCCTTGCTGGTCTGCATGGGTATTCTGGACTGCCAGCTAGGAACTGATATTTCTGGCAAAAGCTGTGCAAATTATATTACATTTCTAACGGTGGTGTAGCTGTGCAAGTGTGCAACCAGAGCACTTCAGTCATTAAACCCCTGGGTGATCCAGGGATTCTCCCAACTCATCATCTACATGAGGAGAGACTGGTCTTTGACAGGAAACCAAAGGATTGAGTTGAGTCACCACCTTCAAAATTAACCAGCTCCAAAATGAGCCAAAATGAGTCACCTTCAAAATTAACTGCTGGATTTGGCTGTGTTAGG
>NW_009659551.1:0-1071 GCF_000708025.1 Charadrius vociferus | reverse complement strand
AAAAAAAGAAAAGGCTATGCCTAAAGGCATATTTCTTCCAACTACATCCTTCAGTTCTGCCCTACCATAAGAACATAAGCATAAAAAAAATAAAACAATTACCACTAGTACGCCATTAGTAATGATGTTCTCAGATACGCCTGGACTGAAAAGCAAAACGGAAAAATTTTATTTAAGAATGGGTATATGAGCAGTAATCTTTTAAATGCAAACTGTTCCCTGAGCTCAGTTTTTCTGGTTGCCAAGTTCCATCAGCACTTCTATATTTCACCTCCGTGTCATGCTCACTGCCAGGTCAAGGTCGCATAGCTCCTAGGGATATTCCCTTTCTTACCTCCCCTGATCAGCACCATCTCTCCTTAGGCTGAATTGCAAAATAAACACCCACCCTCAGCTATAAATAGTAAGTGAGACTGTCAGTCAAGGAGGGATTTCACGAGATCCAGAGAGAAAAGCAACCATGGGAAGGATGCTGATATGGGATGTCTAAGCACATGTACATGGAGCAACTTCCCGAATGCTGCATTACCACTTTCTCTAAAATGCAAAGTTTTCTCATGACAAATTCTGTAACATTTAACCTTTACTCACATTTTTTCCAGTAGAAATTCCACTTCTAGTTCTTCATGATTCTGAAAATAAGATACATTTTTCATTTAAGGAAAGCAAATGAATAAAATTTTTCCTTTGATGGAGCTCTGATAATTTTGTATAACCCTCCCTTGCAAGATTTTGCTGCTCCCACACCCTCTGCATCACAATGTAAGTGGATGGAGCCTTCTTTGGCCACCCTTTCATTTCATGTCTCTCCACTGCTCTGTTGTTTACAAATCAACTGTCCCATCAAGGGGAAGAGCAGAGCAAGTATCATGGAACAGGGGGTGAAGGTCTCGTTATTCACCTTATAGCAGGATGAGACATGGGTCAATGAATGCTGAGGAAGGGAGGTATAGCAGATGAATGATGTAGGAGAACATACTTGAGAATAAATGGACCTAGGTGATAAGTATGTCTGGGTTAAAAATAAAGAATTTGCAGAGTATAGTGACTAAATACAAACAAAAAAAAAAA
>NW_009659550.1:0-1071 GCF_000708025.1 Charadrius vociferus | reverse complement strand
TTTTTTTCAGTAATTCTAGTGACAGCAGCACTATTTTTGGCACTATTTTATTTAGCAAGTTAGACTAAATATTACTTAAAACATACCTACATTTATCAAATCACCTCTAGATTTCTTTCATTCTACAACTCCTTGTTTAACCTGGATAAGCGGATGAAACACTGGGCTAACATATTGCAAAGTTTCTGACTATTGAAACTTGTGACAAGTTACATGTAAAAGTGCAGGTGAAAACCCCTTTACCTATATTTTTACACCTTTTGTGTGCATAAGTGAGTTCCAAAAGACAACATGTTGACACATGGGAACGGTTCTTTCTGGCTTTTCCTAATCGTCAGACAGCATCTCGCATCTGATGAGCAGAGATGTTGCAGTTGGATGGTTGATTCAGACGTCATTAGCAATCACTTAAAAAGTTATTTGTACAAATGAACTCTGTGCCACAGCCTAATTGCATGCTCTGTCACCGTAAGCTATTCTCAGTGCATGCATGTCTCTACGATACCTTTGTAAACTGTGCGGAATTGCAAGGAGCAATGACCCATGAGCATCAACATTTGGGCCAAACCAAAGCTAGATCCAGCCCACCCTCAACACGCAACCGCAGATCAAAAGCGCTTGGTGAAGACTAAGGTCAGGCCAGGTGTAAACGATGCTCACCTCCAACAGTCTCCCACCGGCAGAGGGCTTCAGCTCAGAAAGCATTGTTTGTTGTATTGGTTTCTGTATACTTATTGGCCCTCCTCAGATTCCTCTTAGGTGAACTTGCCCACTGCCTCCCTGGGTGTAAATAAACTCTTGGCATCGCAATATTCGGTGGTGGAGAATGGCAGAACTCAGTTAACTGTCACATGAAAAATCACCTCCTTTGAATGTGTGCCCTCATAGTTCCAACAGTTCCCTTGTTATTAAACTGAAAGAGAGCAAACACTCAGCTCCTGGCTACCCTCTCCACACCACAAAGGATTTTATAGCACATTCTCCCTTCCATTTTCTCTCTTCCAAATGAAAAGCCCTGCTTTACTTGTCATTCCCTATGTGGCGACTATCATAGAACCATAGAATGGTTTA
>NW_009659549.1:0-1067 GCF_000708025.1 Charadrius vociferus | reverse complement strand
TCCCCATCAGCCCCGGCACTTGAGCTTGCCCCAAGGGCACAAGGAAACAGAGGCCACTCACTCTCTGTCTGTCCTGCATTCATGCTGCAAGTGATCTCCAGCCCTGACAGCCTTTGTCCCCCTCTGCCTCCCCGCCAGCCCCGCTCCCCAGGACAGCATGAGAGCCCCTGCCCTGGGGCTCCTCAGGCAGCTCACGCATCCCTTCGGTCTCCCTTCTCTGTGCCTGCTGCATTTTCACTAGCTCCCACAGAACTGCAGGGTCATGTTTTGTGGGTATCCGCCTTCAGCGCTTTACTCTGGGAGAGCTTCACCTTTCAGGGGTGTTTCATCTGAGCCTCCATTCACTGCCCACCCCAGGGAACACGGAGACTGCCCTTTCTTTCCTCACCCCTCCAGACTCCTTTCCACAGAGAACAATATATGCCATCAGCCCTGTCATACATGTGGCGGCCTAAAGAGGTAATTAACGGAGAGCTCCTGCAGTGTCTACACGGCACCTGGACACCAGGAAGACAGTCTTTACAAGGAGCACTTGGTGTCTAATAAATCCCAGCGTTTACACAGACTTATCACCCCCAACACAGGGTGAAAAGAACGAGAGAAGACACTTTAAAAGTCCAAGTCTTTGGGCTTGTTCTTGGCAGCAGCTTTATTAAGAGAGCCGAGCCTTCCGGCACCGCGCTCAGGAGATCCCTCTATTGCTGCCACGCTATCAGGGAGGCCACAGCTGATACGGTATTCAAAGTATTTGTGAAAGGATCAGACAAAACTGGATGAAGCCTATAGAGAAGCGATATGAAGCCAAGCAGTTACTTATTCCTATGACTATCACAGGAAAAAAAATCAGAGGCCTTGCCTAAGATGACCTCTGTGTACTCTGCAGAGAAGGAGAGGACGTTATAGCTGGTGGCACATGGTCCATTGGATCAATTTCTTCATCACATCCTTGAGCTCCCTGTTCCTCAAGCTGTAGATGAAGGGGTTCAAAGTTGGAGGTACCACGGAGTACAGAATGGCCACCACCAGATCCAGGGATGAGGAAGAGCTGGAGGGGGGCTTCAGGTAGG
>NW_009659548.1:0-1069 GCF_000708025.1 Charadrius vociferus | reverse complement strand
TTTTTTTTTTTTTTCAGTGTGCAACCACGTGAAAACTGTGGTTTCAGGGCTTTTGTGGAAACAAAATCCTCTTCATTCATCTCGTGCTCTCTCTCATGCATTAGTTTCACAAATCTTTCTTATCACAGAAAATGCTTTTCATTCACTCTACAATACTAAAATTCTGCTTTAAACTAAATTAATACACCCTTCTGCCATTCTGTGACAGGGGGAAATCTACCAGGAATGGACCTAAAATCCAACCCAGCATGTGCAACAGGCCATTATTTTTAGTTTCTGTTGTCTTTCTGAGAAGCTCTTCATTTGCTAAGAAGACATTGCTTTATCATTAAAGGATAACTTCAGGATGGAACCTCCTCTGTCAGGTCAAGGTATGGAAATGAGAGCCTCAAACCACATGTTAAAAAACCCTGTGACAGTAAAGACCAACAGCAAAGTAGAGCCACTCTGAAAGTCTTTCACTACAAAAAGAAAAGGAGCAGAACAGGGGAGGTAAGAGGGTGTGAAGGAGACAGTCTGCCATGTAAGAGAAATAACACAAGTAAGCATTGTATTTACTACTTTTTAATCCAGGTCTACATCTGATGATGAAAAATGTCACGAATCACAGCAGCAATATATTGCACGACCATGTTGAGAATTTAATGCAAGGTCTGGAAACTGGGTGGAGGTGAGAACTACTAAAAACACCTGACATTCAGAATCATGCAGGGTAGCACACATTTGCAAGGTGCTAGTCTCCATGAAGCTGTATAATGTAATTGCCAAACTACAGCCTTTCTCAGGAAGAGGCTTGAGATACTTCATTCTGATCAAATAATTTTTACCTTTCTGATATTCCACATACATCATCCTTGTAAGTAACTTCTCTTAGAGTAGAACGACTGCTTTGTACTGTGGTGTGTGAAACTAGGACATAATGTCATGCCCATAGATAACAAAATATCCTACTCTTCCCATACTGTCGTCCAGTGGGAACTCCTGTAGTCAGAGATTCAGCAGTGTACATTAATCTTCACAGGGTTATACAGGACATCTCTAACTCAATTCCCTTACATCCTCAAAACTG
>NW_009659547.1:0-1070 GCF_000708025.1 Charadrius vociferus | reverse complement strand
TTTTTTTTTTTCCCCAGTGGTCAGCAACTTGAACCATTCAGAAAGGTCTATAACCCTTAAACATGTGAATAGTTTCCTCAAGCCCAATTAGCAGCTGATTTCATCTGAAGTAGTCTAAAAGGGAATCTGACCACCTATGACTAAAGAACAGGTCCAGTGGAACAACAAAGTATTGTGATGGGTTATCACTGGACTGGGTTGATAGTGAGTGATTGGACGTTAAGTGGTCAACAATGAAGGCTAGCAAAACCATTCTCCAAGTAATTGTAACCACAGGGGGAAGATGGACACTGGTTCAACCAAATCATGTTTGTTTTAACTGCTTTTAGCTTGGCTGATGATACCTGCCAATGGAATAGTGAAATCGTGTTGCTGCTGCGGTTACCATCCTCTTCATGTTCCATGCCTAAAACCAGATGATTATATTTACTAGCTTCACCCTGTCTTATATCAGCTAGTTAAGATATGCAAGCAGAAACTGTTTCCTGTTATCTTTTTGTAATCCTGTGGACCTCAACCGGCACTACTTACGCTGATGAGAGAGGCAATATTGGAAGTACCAGAAAGATGGAAGCCTGTGCCTTTAAACCTATGTGTGCACACTTGTTTTCATATTCACACATACATTCTGGCATATATGAGAAGACATATCAAGCTCACAGATGATGTTCATTACAAACCAGATTGCAAATTCTTGAGAATTCCTTGAGAGTACAGTAAATGTGATATGGCAGACTTACTGCGTGTACACAGAAGATGTTATATTAGACCAGACTTATTACATAAGCATGCGCAGAGAACTTTACATGGCATATTTCATGTGATGTGTTGAAATTCTTGATATTTGCTGTTGTTTGGGAACCATGCAAAACCAGAGAGCCAAAGGCTGGTGTCCTGTAGGATGGCTTTGCCTGGTCTAGTTTTTCTCCTTGAGCAATGAAAGAATGGTCACATGCCATGTTTTGCTTCACTCCAGGTCCATTAAATGAGGTTCAAGACCTGTATCTTTAATATTGTATAAGCATTTCATGTTTCTTATATTTTAAAATAGAACTGTGCAGATAAAAAAA
>NW_009659546.1:0-1071 GCF_000708025.1 Charadrius vociferus | reverse complement strand
CTACATAGCCAAGGATAGAGGTCCACTGCCTTCACCCTCAAGGAAGCTAAGGGTGGTAGTGATTCAAGACTTTGTCCTAGTAGGGCCTGGGGTGTTAATCTGCCAGATGGACACACCTGGGATTCTTCATCCTGATGATGGTTTTCTCAGCCAGTTTCCTGGGTTCCTGTGCTGCTTAGGAAATACTACAGGGCTCAGAAAGTTAGGGTAGAAGTGTTCAGGTAAATTTTCCAAGCTGAGCACAGAAGCCTAATTGAGGAATGCTTAGTTGTGTTAGAGAAGCTGAGTGGGAGCTCTTAACTTGTTGGGTTATGGGAAGAAGTACTGTGAGGGTGGCAACAAAAAGACTTTAACTGTTTGGGGAGAAAAGCACAGTAGGCACAAAGTGGGACTCAAAGCAGCTTTTCTGGATGCTGAAGACTAAGAACCACAGGAGGAAAACAGTAAACTAATCAGAGGGTGGGAAATTAGGAAGTGATGAATAGGTAACATGGTCCAGGTCCACTTTACACCAAATGGAAGAGGCTGGTTATGCTTTCTTGGAACTGGAAGTTATTGGGACTGAAGTTAGCAGCTGGGGAAAAAAGCATAGAGTCTGGATAGAGTCATCCTGGGTATGTCAGGAGCATTTTTTTTGTTTCAAAAGGGGGTCAAACTCTTATGGAATATGTACTTAAGTTTGATTTCCTCCATGGAGGAGGGACCAGCTGACAATAAAAGAATGGAAGGTAATTCTGGTGAATGTAGTCATGAAACATTCACCAAAGAGAGCTCAGTGTCATAGGAACTGGAGCGAGGGATAACAGCAGAATCGGATGTCTGGTTAAGATATTAAATGTATATATCTGATTACTCAGATATTGATACTCAGGTTTCAAAGTATTTGTTATTTAAATGTGCTGATCAAAGAGCTGCTTCTGCAGTCAGTCTGGTTTTCAGAACAATGTGTACTTCCTGTCTGTCCACAACAGACCTGAATGACTGAGATATACTTGCTCGCAATGTGTTTTTAGCTTATCTGAGCAGGCTTTAGCTTCTTTTAAACTGCCTTAAGGATCCCCAGCAGTAATC
>NW_009659545.1:0-1068 GCF_000708025.1 Charadrius vociferus | reverse complement strand
TTGCACAGGACAGCGTCCAGGCGGGTACAGTACAGTACATTGCAGAACAGTACAGATCTTTCTAGCATTCAGTGGGATATATGCTATTCATTAGATCAAAAGAATTCTTCTCTTAAGATATTTGTCCTATACTGTCCTATACTGTCCTATATTTGTCCTTTGTCACTAAGGTGACACATTTTTACAGAAAAGCAAGTCTGGTGTTACAGTCATTGTGAGCAGATCTTGGTCATACAAAACAAGTTTATGATAATTATGAGTTATTTTTACAAAGAATGGCATTACTTGTTCTCGTAGTATAAAAGTAGCAAATAGGAAAAAAACCTAAACATTACTAAAAAGTTATTAAATCTATTCTTTTTATCTGTATCTTTTATACCTAGACAATGATACATACATAATTGTATTTTAACGTTGCAGAATGCTTCTAGATCAAGAAACACACTCTAGATCCTCAAATCCATTTTAAGTTCTGAATTAGTCACAGTCAAACCTGTTTCTAAAATGCACGACTGACTGTCATGTTTAATAGTTTGGAAGCTTTTCCCGGAATCCTCTCAGAGGGCAGTCCTCACTCTCACTCGGCAGCCATGTAGCTGCCTTTGCTTTATAGCTAAGGAAAAGACCTTTAAACGCCAAAGAAGAGTTCGTGATGGTATTTGATTCATCTCTACGACAGCATTTGAATAATTTTGTTGATTAATTGCTTTTCCAAAGTCACCTGAAACATCAGAGGCAGATCTAGAAATGGGAAGTTTGATGAAGATCTCCATAATTCAGTCGGTGTACTACACACTAGAATTTCTCTCTCATCATAAAACTGCCTTCATGCATAACGCTCCCAAGGATGAGACAACATATGTTCAAGAAAAACACCACTGTGGAAGTGGAGTCCAGTTTTGCTAGCTAATTGTCTGGGAATCATTCTGTCCATTCACCTTGAATAATAACTAAAATTGGTGAAGCCACCATTTTTTCCTCAAGACTTACATGGGCATATATCTGTAGTAACATTTAAGGCTGTTTATACTTGCTCAGGAAGCGAAGGGTGATTTTATTTTTTTTTTT
>NW_009659544.1:0-1069 GCF_000708025.1 Charadrius vociferus | reverse complement strand
CACAGCTGTCTTTGCTTTGGATCATACTAATTTCTTGACTGTGAAAAAAAAGATACACATGCAATCAACTAACTGCACATCCTAGTACTAAGCAGTAAAAAAGCTACTTTACAAAAGATTACACATGAATATTTCTTCTGGGAGTGAAACAAAATTGAGTTTTTCAAAGAACATTGGAGTTGTATTTGGCATTTTTATGGTAAATTGCATCTAGCAATGATCCTTGAGGAGTAACAATGAATTCACTTTTACTTATCATCTGTGACAGCAGTGCTGCTCTTGGTGAGGGGCTGCCCCTGCAAGGATGCCTCTGCTTCTCTTGACACTGGGAGGCAAATTGGAGAATCTTCTCTTGTTCTACCTAACAGCTACATTCTGAGTGACTAACCAGTTAGAAATCCCTACAGGGACTAAAATTGGCAGTAAAAGAAACAAACAAAATAAACTTGCATTTCAACCTGGGCCAAGATTAGGGGGAGATGTGAAAAAAAATAATTAAATAAAGACAGTAATAAGATGGAAAAATAAAACTTATTTCATCAAGATTAGAGAGATAAAGTTCCCATAAGCAGCATTTAGGTAGAAACTGCAAGAGAAGCAAATTCTGACAGTACGCCCTTCTCCCTTGCATACGAACAGTTAATGTTCCTGTGGGAACATGCAGTGGTTGGAACTGGGCATACCACAACCAGAACTGTAAAACACCAGGGATGGAGTTTGCCAAACTCAGCAGTACAGGGCATGTGAAGGCACTAGGTTTTGATTGTCTGCTGGATTCACTTTACAATAATGTTTTTCACCACTTCATAATTTCAGCGTGGAAAGCTTCTTGTGTCTGCAAAAGTAGAAGTGTGCAAATGGAAAGAACTCTTGTTGGGGCAATGCCCAACTTAGAAACTGAGTTGGGAATTGTCTTTAGCACAGCACAGTTACGTGGGTTTACTTACACATACCACTCTGATAAGCAGCTGAGTCAAGACATGTTGTCTCATAACTTCTCTCTTCGTCTGTTCTAGGCACTGCGAATATTGTCCCAGCTACAGCTAATATGGAAATTCAGAGTCTGGTG
>NW_009659543.1:0-1069 GCF_000708025.1 Charadrius vociferus | reverse complement strand
CCTCACTAATATTTTTTCTCTAGTGTTTGATATTCATTTATCAATGTCACTTCTTGAGCTGAATGTATGTAAACAAACATGAAAATCACATCTGAAATGTATATAAACAAGACAGTGACACATTTGGAGTATCTGTATATCATTGTGACTTGTCCATGAATTAATACACTGGGACATATTTCGGAAAGTAACGGAAAACTGAAGTAACTGTTGTTTCTGCCATAAAAACCAATCTATTTGCCACTGACTTCTCTGCCAACACAAGTATTTGTCCAGCTGTGTGATGAACTGGATAGAGCAACTGATCACCAATCATTCTTGAAAACTCTGGGATGGGGGGAATGAATACCATTTAACTAAATCAGCTCTGCTACCTGATTGTTGAACTTTAGTGTCACTCCACGGAGTGGAGACTTTGGGCAGTAATTAGTAAAGACACAGTGGAACATTTCACAAGGGAATATTGACCTTGCTGTTTTAATGGAATTGCAACATTAAAACTGTATTCTACTTACTTAGAATTTCACCTGCAGTTTGCCTCTACAGGAATTACTCTTCATCTTCCTTACACTACCCAGTAATTAGTACATTTGATTGGAATGTAAAATTCTGTTGCTTATATGTAATAACTGTATATGTATTCCTATGTATTTTACATATATATATTTATTCTACAGGACACATGAGGATCCTTTTCTGTTCAAATGTGTTATGTATAAATGTAAGATCTTCATTATTTTTACTTTCACAATCAACAATTATTAATATGACAGTTACCCAAGAAAAACAATTGTAATTTATCTAGCTTTATGTTTTCCCGTCAAAGTTCTTTAAATACTTGTCAAGTTACAGGAAAGTGTTAGATCTTTATTTCCTGTGATTTGTAGTGGGGAAACCAATTAGGGTAAAATAAAAATATTTTCTTAAGGTGAAAATAATGAGTCCAAGACTAATAAAATTCACATGGTAAAACATGGATACAGGGTACGGAGCAATTTGTGGGTGAGATAAGAAGTTTACATCCCCAAAGTGCCATTTAGCAGCAGAAGGCTCAAAAAAAATTTTTTTT
>NW_009659542.1:0-1068 GCF_000708025.1 Charadrius vociferus | reverse complement strand
TTTTTTTTTCCAGTATGGATTGTTATGTGATATTGTTCTTGAATCTGAAATAAATACTCTGGTGATTAAGACACCTTAGAGATCAGAGTTTAATTCAAAAGCTGTGTCCTTGTGTTTTATTAAGTTTTTATGAGACTCTATGCTCTGATCTGTAAAACCGACCAGTTAGCCTTTGTATCTCTTTAGTATGGACTTGAAGAAGTCTTGAACAGTTTTTATAGAAAATTATAATGGCAAATCTGTTGCTGAATATTAACAAAAGCCCTTAATCAAATTTGAATTTATTGGCATATAATATATTTATATTATAAAATAGACAGAAACATCCAGAATCAAAATTGTATATGGAAAGCATAAGAAATACACAGTGCATATTTATCAGTGATAATGCATGCTTTTAAGTGAATAGGGGTATTGTTCACTAAGAATTTCTCTGTGGAAACTCTCAGTCACACATTATGTTTTAAGAAGCAATGAGAATCTGGAAAGAAACTGAAACCTATGTGCCCATTTATCTTATATTCAATCCCTATGGATATCAGAAAATTAGACAATGTAATTTGAAATTTTGTCTCATTTCAAATTAAAATACAAGCACCTCTTTATTGATAATTCTTCATTGGTTTTTAGCTTAAAAAATCTTTACTAAATATTTTATCACTGCCATGCATTATTTTTAAAATGTTACGGAAATTAATCTAAATATGTCTGTTGTGGCAATACACATGTGCTTTCACATATATCTCTTTGGATGTCATAGAATAGTTGCAATTTGTTTTCCAGTTCATAGTAGACATTAAAAAGACATCACAGAGCAGTATGAACACGACTGCTGAAGAGTGGTGTCCATAGAGCTTGGTCCACACTTAATGAATATATTTTCTTAATGTGTGGTTGTAAATTGACAGAAGCTTATAGGTTGCTTTCAAAGAAGATGGAGCTCAGTGTGGAGAATCCTAACAGAAGAGGCATCACAGTAAAATACAAGTGGAGAAGCTGTTCAAGGCAAAGTATGGTAACAGTACAAGAAGGAGAGTTTCGAGGACTCCATGACTGAACAGTGTAGAC
>NW_009659541.1:0-1068 GCF_000708025.1 Charadrius vociferus | reverse complement strand
TTCTATGATTCAGCTATCATTAAACACCAGAGAGATCACACAAAAATTCAACCTCAAGATACAAATCTATAGGAAATGAAACTTCCTTGGCTTTGTTACTCATGGAACTATCTCAGCTTTTCCGTAGTGGTCTTCTCTTAGTTTGCCTTTGTTAAGGGGAAGTTGTATAAAAAGCAGTAGTGCAGAAAATAAAGAATGGAAATATCTGTTCAGCTTTCCCTTCAACACACAGAAAAACAAAAGGCATTTTTTATCATAGTGAAAATCTGCTGCTTAAAAAATGAAAGGAATTTTGTCGTACAGCTTTGAATCCTGTCGGCAATAGGTAAACCTATGGAAAAATAGGTGTGTGAAGGAAAGGAAACACTGTAACATCAAAGTACCAGATATTGCTAGTGATCTATGCGCAGAATGGTTTTTCTCTCTCTGTCTCATCAGATGGGCCCATTGCCTCAGTTTCCTCCCTGAAATCACTGCCCTCCACTTCGGATGATCTGAAATGTGATGCCATATCTGGCTCTAGACAAACTGGATAATACTGCTTTTGCCCCAGGAAAAACAGTTGTTGAACAGAAACACTAAGCAAACTCCCTGACTTTACTTTTCCCCAGACAGATATACCTTTACGTACAGTAGGATGTCTGGCCCTGACCCATGAGAGCAGAGAATAAAAGCGGCACAACTCCACAGCCCTTTCTTGGTACTTCCAGATGAAAACAATTGCACTCAGCACCTCATGAGCTCTCATGGAGTATCCAAAATCTCATCAGTCTAGAAAGAACAGTGTCTCCACTCTGAAAGCTTTCAAAAGCTAACTGGATAAAGCCCTGAGCAGCCTAATCCGACCTCAGGGCTCCCTCTGCTTAGAGCAAGGTTATGGACCAGAAACCTCCTGAGGTCCCCTCCAACTTGATTTATCTCATGATCATACAGATACTCAAGAGCTTTAACACTCAAGTGACACCAGTCTAGCTGTGTTTCTCCATACACCTGTACTCACCAGCTTCAGAAGAAAAGATAAATAAAAAATTAATCCCAACATGGGTTTTTGTGTTTTGTTTTGTTTTG
>NW_009659540.1:0-1068 GCF_000708025.1 Charadrius vociferus | reverse complement strand
TGAAATAAGTGGGAATTTTGCATACAGTGCTTTTGGAAGACAGGTCGCATTCCAAAAATAAACAGTTACAAATACAGGACAGTTTTTCCAGGGCTTTGGTTTTGCGTATGATGACCTTCTATCTGTGTCTTAGTGGTGTGCCATTCTTCCCAAATTATTTTGACCCATCTTGTCATGAATAGATGTCTTACAGCAATGCTATGAGCTGTGGTGCAGGCAGTCTGTGAATGCAAAAGCCAAATTGGAAATCAAACATAAATTTTGTGAAATTATTGCAATGTCATGTCAAATTATTGCAATGTGTGACTTTACATGACAAAAAGGCATTGTAGATTGTAGGCATTGAGAAAGTAGATTGCAATACAGATCCACAGCGTTTTTGTTTGTGGCATGCATACAGCTTCCCATGTAACTTCTCTGTAATGGTTCCATTCAAAACACTGAATTTTTTGTAGAAATTAGGGTCTTCATGAGAACTGCTTAGAGCAAAACATTGGCAATAGAGTAGAAGTATTAACAATAATACAAAATCACTCTTATCCGTGATTCTATTTAAAAAAAACCCAAACAATCAAACAAAAGCCTTCTGCCGCCAGTTTTTGACTGTGCAGTGGAAATGCTGACTGGATTCAGAACACAAGGTTTGGGAACTGCATGTTCCAGTTTTATTTTCTTTCGGTTCAGAAATCTTACCCTTTGATCACAGAAGTACTGCCTAAAATTCCTCATGCTCTTACCATGCCCAGGTAACTTCATCGTAGCTGATGCAGTTTTCATCTCCCATTCTCCAAGGGCTAAATCCTGCATCCAGCGGGAATCCTGTACCGGAGAAGAGTGTTTGGGTAAAGAGACAAGCAGCAAAGCTCATAGCTACAAAGTACCTCATTCTTGTAATGCTGGTTCTTCCACTACAGTAGGATATTGAGCACTTTTAATTTGGAAAGGTTCCTTGCTCTTTACCTGTGATATTTTTATGGGTCAGTGGCTTCCCTATCGCCACTCCCAGAGAGGGAGAGTTCTCCTCCTAACCTCTCTTCTGACCTCTGCCACTCTAAATTGTCCTCATTT
>NW_009659539.1:0-1068 GCF_000708025.1 Charadrius vociferus | reverse complement strand
ACTTTGGCTCTGGTTAGGTGTGCTCTGCTGGGAATGCTGGACCCCTGGCTGGCCCCTTCAGATCTGCGAGCGTAACTGAACCTGGAGTAGCACCCTCATACTGCTCTGTGAAAGTGGTGTGTGTTAGCTTAAACAATGGACCTCAAATCCATCTTGATGAAACTGGGTTGGAGAAGCAGATGTGGAGTTAAGCTGTCCTCTCTGAGGGAGCACTGACCTCTGAGAAGGATGGTGACTTCTGTTGAACATGAATAATAATACAACACAGTTTCTGGCAGAATGGCACATGTCTCTGCAGGTTATGCCTGTTTAACATTTTTATCTCAAAATTCCCAGTGACACAGCAACGCTGGGATTTTCTTGGTGATGCCTGAAGTGCCAATGCTGCAGGATGCAGAAAAGAGCCTGAGACAGCCGCACCACACCTATTGGTGAAACAGACAGGATGTTTGGTCAGGGTGTAAGAGATGGCATGTTTATGAACTCGTGTTGCATTTGAAATCTGGTGTGATAGCTTCAAACTCAGTATTGCAGTTGGAACGTGCCTCCTTGTTGTGCTTAGTGAGTCTTGATTATAGAGCTGGCGTATCTGAGTAGTTTGCATGTGACTTTGCCAGGACTTGCTCAGTTTTCAAGATGTGCTCTCATCCATTGCATATGGGCAGCACTCAGCCTCTTGAGCTGTAAAAGACAGGTTGCCAAAGAATGTTTCATAGCTTGATATTGTTCTAACACTCCTCCCGGCCTGCTGGGTTTTTCAGTCACATCAGGGTTTTCTAAAATGTGTTCCTCCAGTTTTGTTCACACTGGTTCGTGTCGTCTGAGAGCCCTACTTTCTCCACTGCTATCGACAGAGAAAACTGACTTCTCCGAGTTTAAAAAAACCAACCAACTGTTACACAAAAATGAGGGTAAGATAATACTGTGGTCATCCAGCCTGGAGTGTGTCCCTTCGAAACCTAAGAATAGGCAAGGCAGCATGCCATCGCAATAGCCTGCCTTATAATTGCTCCCCTTGCTCCTCCTCAGCCCCATCCACTTAAAAGCAGAATGCAGGAAAGGAAAAAA
>NW_009659538.1:0-1066 GCF_000708025.1 Charadrius vociferus | reverse complement strand
AAAAAAAAACCAGTTGTTTCCACCATATGATTGCAATAATTAAGAAGTCATAAATGTATAGTCTGGGAAAATAGTCCAGAACTTCTGAGGACTCTGCAAAGGGAGCAATAACGTATCATGACATCAGTCAGACTCCATCACCCCATTAGGCATTTCATGTACCACACAGGACATCAAAGACAATCCTTACACAGAGTCACAGACCAGAGGTTTCAACCAGCACCTGAAATACAGCAAAACAGATTTTTCTAAATTTGTGAAGTGTCAGCTAAAGCCTGCGTCCCACCATTAGCTCAACTCTTGCCATCTTGACCATTCTCCTTCTTTCTTTTATAATAAAATTCACATCAAAACCGTAGGCTACAGAAGAACACTGACTGCACCTTCCCAGGGCCCCCAGTTCTGACATTGTCGCTGCTACCTTTTAACTGGCCTGCAAAACTGAAGAAAAAAAGCTTATGATGATCCTGAGCACTCACAAGTTTATTGACCAGCTGGAATTACAGTACCTGTGCTCCTCCATATGATGAAATTATCTCAGCAGAGCTCATGACGAACCAAGCAGAGAGTACTCCCATTCCTATACTGTAACCTAGTACACCCGCGACTCCATAACCTCATTAAAAATACATACCTAGCGTTTCCCCTTAGGCCCACAGTGACTTATCTTAAAACAGCGTCAGTAAGTCTAATGAGAAACAGAAATACTTTGCTTTTTCAAAAAAAAAAAATAAATGGTCAAATAGTCTTTGAATATTTGATAACCCAAATAAGAACATGCAGATATAGCACATAAAAATTCAGTAACTGCTGTAATCAATAAGCGGGCCATTCAGCAAATCCACTTTCATTAATTAAGAGAAGGAAGTGTTATTTCTTAAGACAGATGCAAAATGACAGTCACGTGTTATTACTTCATGTTAACATCTTGATCCAATCTGGGTAAAAATAGTATGTCTCATCTCTTAAACAAACAAAACCCCCACTTACTACCAGTTGGTGGTCTAAGTCTGACAGCATTTTAGTTTTAATGAAAAATGTGCTTTCACAGCCAACCAGACCAACT
>NW_009659537.1:0-1067 GCF_000708025.1 Charadrius vociferus | reverse complement strand
CAACATTGTTAACACTACCACCGAGGCCGAGAAGAACTGAGAGGAAGTAAGATGTGAATGAGATGACACCATATGAGGATGTCTCTTTCCAGGATGTGAAGTGCACCGTCTGGTGGACTGTGAGGTATTAGGAGACACGGAGTGCTTATGCTGAGAACAGTTGTCCTTTCGCACTAAAAACAGTTTTGCAGAACCTGCTACTCATTTTCCTGAAAAAGACACAGCTTCCTGAAGGAAATGAATTGCTGTTTCAGGAATGTTGTTACATTATGAAAAGTTGTTCATGATTTCCAGACTAGCTCACAAGCATTCAGTTTCAACACAGAGTGTTCTCCCAAAAATGTAGATTCAGCAATTTAAAAACATAAGGATTTTAATAAAGTACGTGGAACTAGTCTGTGTTATTTTGTTGATACTGTACCTCACCTGTGCTTGGGGATAGTTAATATATATCCACCTTGAATTACTGAAATATTTGCTCTACAGATGACAAGTGGAGGAAGCAAGCTATTCACATTCCCTATGTTAGGCAAGTAGCTTGGATGTCATTCAGGGCACTTGCGAGGAACTTAAATGTCTTCATTGTCAGTGAAGAGAAATAGGCAAATCAGAGCAGTTATCTTAGACACCAAATGTAAACACAGACAGAACTCTGTGACTGTCCCCCACTTAAGAGCAATGGCAAAAAAATTCCACTTACATAAAGTTTTAAGAATTCTTGCCAGAGACAATGAGAAGTGTTAGTGTTCCTTAAACAAGAGTGTACAAGTCTTCAGGAAGATTGAGTCATAAGGTAGATCTGAATATTCATAATTATCTATTGCTGAGCAAAAAGACAACCAGAGTGTACTAATATGGAGCTAGAGAGAAAGAAGGCAATTTCCAAAAAGAATTTTAAGGTGATAGTTTTACTAAGCTTGTATTCACCAGATAGGCAACTTTGAGAGGTCATCCTTTTTTCAAGCAGTTCTACCAGTGATACTGCTGAAAGTTTTTAAGTCTGTGCCCACTGCCTTTTGCCTTTTCACTGGGCACCTCTAAGAAGAGTCTGGCTCCATCTTCTTTGC
>NW_009659536.1:0-1066 GCF_000708025.1 Charadrius vociferus | reverse complement strand
CCCCCAACTATCTGAAACCAGTCATGAATATGTATTTCAGTGAAATGTCGTGATCAATGGCTCTGTGTAGCAAATGTAAGCTTATAGGACCTTGACTTTTTTGCCCTTGTTTCTTATGCAGACTGCTTATAGGTTTTCCCAGCATTTAAGGGCCATAAGTTGGGGAACAAACCTAGCCATGAATTTTCATGTTTGTTTGTTCTGTCCCTTCATTTGTTAGAAGGTGTGAGATTACCGGACTGTAGAAGTTCAAGTTTGTCCTTTTTATGTGAAGATAAGTCTCCTAAGTAACAGATACCACCCTTAGCCAGCACAGCACTGCAAGCGTGAATACTAGCACTTCCAGTTCCGTGTTTATCTTTAGAAACAGAAGGAAAAATTTCACTAGAAGGTGGGTGTCGTATACCATGAGGCAGAAGGCATATGCTGTAATTCAGAAGCCTAAAGGATTAAATAATTCTGTCAGTCATAAATTGTTAAATTATTGTTCAGTTTTTCAAAACTTTAATATTAAACTTGATACTATACTTACTACTTTATACTGGTATTTATATATATTCAGACTCACTTAGAAACAACACCGCCCCCCCAACATAAAATCAGTGTCAAAGCTAAATATTTAAAGTAACTTTGAATACAAAGGTAGAAGTCCAAGCTGTCTTCGCCAACAGGACTATATTTCTTATGGATTTAACATGAGGCAGACGATGGTTTGCAATAGAAGTAACTCCTAGGAAGTCAAAGGACTCTTGTAATTTAACCCCATATTGTTAACATCTACTCCTATTCTAGAAAAACTTTTCCAGTGATTTAAAAGGGTGGAGGATTAGCAATCCTGGCCATCTGGGAAAAATGAAAAGGTTGGGAACTTGCAAGCTCTGCCCGCCTGGGTTAATCCGCTCCCACCCCTCCCCAATTCATTTTGAGAAAGCAGGTATAGAATTTCTTTTTCATCCCCTGTACTATGTTCCTTGGCACAAAAAGGTTGCAAATTGTCTGTCTGGTTCCACCGTCAAAGGCTGCTAATGATTTTAAGATGTCAGGGCACGATTTATCCTACTATTAA
>NW_009659535.1:0-1066 GCF_000708025.1 Charadrius vociferus | reverse complement strand
TGGACCTTAGAAGCTTTCCTGTGTGACCAGAAGTTTGACATAGTCTAATGCCTGTGTTCACAATCTAGGAGACTTTCTTGCCCCACTAGCCTAATTTTCAGAAATTGCCAAGTTGCTTCTGAATATCACATCTTTTTAAGAACTTAAAAATATCCAAACACTTTTGAAAAAAAATCTTTTGGGACGTGAGGGGGTGTGTGAATATTTTCAAAGCTGTAGTTTGACTAACCCAGCCGCTGCTTAGATCATCAAACAGGCATGTGTTTGGGACACAGAGGCACTACAGTCCTAGTGTATTCAGCCCAGAATCCTCATGGTTATGTGAATAATTATCCCTTCATACCAGCCTAGAAATCTTGGACAGAATTAGCAATCACAGCAAGGGTGCTAAGAAATAATTTGTACTGTACATCTGTTAGTGTCCCTTAGCCCAGCTGGAACTTACATGCTTCCCTCCCTATCTTGGGTTTCTCAGATTGTGTGGATGTGTATTTAAGCTGCAGGAACATTCAAGGCAGTCAGGCAGGAGGGAGATGTGAACTTCCCTGGTATTTTGATTCCAAACCATGATGTCTCTTACTAGGATGGGTAAGGAAAGAAAGCGTCAAATGTCCTTTGGTGTCCTGTTCTCAGCTTGTCTGGCTAACTGAAGGTTTGGTGGGAGGAATGTGTGAGGGCAAGGCCTTCACAAACGTAGAAGAACTAGTAGATCATCCAGACAAGCATTCCCCTCCAACTGGCATCCCATGCAAACACCTCATTGGGCTTATACTGATGATATCCCAACTGGATACGACTGACACTGACTTTTTTGAACTGTGTAAGCCAAAAGAATAATTTCATGTTTCACTTCATCTTGTCTTTGAGAAGGACAAATAAAATCCCCAGATCTTTTTGATTGCTAATGCCTTCCTCTTCGTTCTGCTTCTCTTTGTTGTTGCAACCATGGGGAGGGGGGCTGCCAAGAAAGTGTCATTCAAAGACATTAATCATGAAGACATAAGAACGGGAGAGCACTATGAAGTACCTCATATCTGGTCCTGCTTTGATCAGGAGGTTGGACTAG
>NW_009659534.1:0-1065 GCF_000708025.1 Charadrius vociferus | reverse complement strand
CCAGATTCACATTGCATTGCCCTAAGAGAAAGCAAGCCAACCAAAAAAGACAGCACATCCATTCTTTCCTTTGAGGCTGCACCCCAGTTGCCTGGTCACTGACTGCACTCTCTGCTTCTCACTGCAGATGCCATTCAGACAAGCCCACACTGCCTCTGGGAAGGCCGTCCACCTCGCTGAGTCTAAGGGCACCACCATCAACAATCTCAGCCTGGATGACCTGAAGAGCATCAGGTTTGTATCACAGTTATTTTGCCACGACTGCCCTCAGCTGGCAGGTATCAGCCTCCCTTCGTATGGGCCTCCTTACGGTGCCCTTCCTCAAAATGCCTGGGCCAGACAGCACCCCAAAATCCCCCTGGCCGGAATACCAGTGCTGCTACTGCTGGGCCTGAAATAACTGAAGGGGGACAACATCACTACCATTCTGCTCCACGAGGGCATGGGCGGCAGCTATGGGAGGGACTGGAAGGAACGCATGCCCCGACCTGGAGGCGCCAGCCCTCCAGAGGAGTTTGGCTCCAAACTTCCTCACTCTCCCCTGGGAGCTGACTCTTTGGTCTGCCACAAGCAGCTACTGCCCGGCCGTAGAAGGGCAGACGCAGGGCTGCCAGAGGCCTTTCCCCTTGGAAAAAGGCTGCATCTCCACTCCCTCACCCTCTCTGCAGGCAGAGAGCATGTAAAGGCAGCCAACAGCACCCAGCGCTCTCCACTGACACCTCTTCCCTTTGCCTCCCCAGCCCCCTGTTTGGCAGCGACGTCTCCCAGGTCTTCAACGTTGTCAACAGCGTGGAGCAGTACACGGCCATGGGTGGTACCGCCAAGAGCAGCGTGACTACCCAGATCGAGCAGCTGAGGGAGCTGCTGAAGAAGCTGAAGGAACAAGCTTAGAGTGTGGGGAGATATCCCGTGGATGCAGCGTTGTGCCTATCACACTAATCTGGAGTTAATAAACACTGGGGTGTATGTAGTTCACTGAAACTCGTGTCTTGTGTCTTACTTCTAAGGGGCTTAATTGAGCTGGGCTTCCTCAGCCCTCGTGAGGCTTGGGGAAATGTTCACTGC
>NW_009659533.1:0-1065 GCF_000708025.1 Charadrius vociferus | reverse complement strand
CACATTCTGTAGGCATTATTATGTGATACAGTAATATTGGTGTCACTTGTGTAGCCTTTTTTAAAAAGTACTGAATTGAGTAGGCAGATTGTGCCTGATAATCTCTGAGCTGTTAACTCCCATAGCACAATGTAGCATTTTGCTGACTTGGAAACTTGGATCTACAGGTAGTACACCATGTTTGCACGACCTTAGGTGTGGTCTTTTAGCTCATGTACTTAATATTTCTAATCTGGGACAAGATACCCTGTAAATGGTGCTGTGTAATGCTTCCACAGCTGAAGGGTGGCATGGTGTTTCTGCACTGTCTTCTCAGGACTTTTGAGTCCTTTAACTCCTGGAGAGCATGCTTCAGATTTCTGCACCTGGGTCTGATACAACTGAAAGGTCATCATCCATCTTTAAATACTGTCTGAATGATAAAGCTGTGAACTCTTTAATGACTTTTTGTCATTTTAAGTTGAAAAAAATAGTTTACTATGTGGAATGAGGATATTTTCTATTTGCTTTTCATTTTTAAAATGCTCTGCAGCACGAGTGGTGATGATTCAGGAGAGAATCAGAACTGTATGTTAAAACAAACATTCATTGACTTTGTTTTGGTGAGGTGTTTTGTCAAATGAGAAACAAGGGTGGTGACCCTCTTAAATTCAGGCACGAGTGATGCAAGAGACCGAAAGCACCTTTAATTCATGCAAACTGTTATCATGAGCATGGAGGGACATGGAAGGTCCCAATGTATTTAGAAATGGGTTTGCAACTTGGTTGCATGGTAAGGGCCTTTCGATTAAAAAAAATATGAAGAAAGCACATATGTGAGTGTTTGTGAGGAGTAGGTCTAAGGTTGTTCTAAGCCACTGTTGCTGATGTCCATAATCTGGAGTTCCGGCTGCTAGTCGAATATTACTTGGCTGTCTTCTCAAATAGCTGTGTTATAGGAGTAACTTCTTTTTGTGTGTGTTTGTTGGCTTTTTGTCAGTGACTTGTCACATCGCATTCAGACACAAAGAGATGAGTTTTGTGCTGTTCAGGATGCTTGGGTTTGGGGTTTTTTTTTGCTTTCCT
>NW_009659532.1:0-1064 GCF_000708025.1 Charadrius vociferus | reverse complement strand
CCAACCCAAAAATGTGGAAAACATGAACTGACCTCTGGAAGAAAGTCGCTAATGAACATAACTAATGAGGGACTTGAATGCATCCTCTGGGATGAAAAGCACTTCAGGATGTTCATTGCATGGACTATGAGATATGCAAGCTAAAACCCATGGAGCTAGAGCATAAGCCCCAGGATAGTGCTGCTGGTGAAGGCTGGGCAGAGTTGTTGGGTGGGTGGGTTTTTTTTGTACGAATGGCTGGCTTTCCCCCCTCCATGTTCTGTCCCTCTGTCATTAGTGCTTGGTATACTTGTGATCTAGCTTCAATTCATGGAACTCAAAGTTGTTCTCCTGCTATGGAATGTTGGAAGTTGGATTTTTTGTAATGGTGATACTATCCTTTTTCAGTGTGGATTCCAAGTGGCTTCCTGAAAAGCTACAGCGACAGATAATCTGCAATTAAGGGGAAGGTACCATTTCACTGAGCAGTAGACAGGAAGGTAAAAACTATGATCTGGGATTTTAGGATAAGCAGTTCTTGGAAGTGCACCAGAGTTGGCTAATTCTCCTCCTCCTATCATCACAGCGAATCTGAGAGGATGACATCTGAACAATGTTTTAAATAAAATAAGGGTAATATAGAGGATACTTTTTCCACCACACACTGGAGCTTTACTTACACAGAAAATGAGTAGGGTGGAAAGACAGAGAAGTCAATGGGAAGAAAAGGATGTCTGAGATGCTGGAGAGTGAAGCAGAAATGACAGAAATCAGTATTCAAAGTTCAGTATTAGAAAGAGTAAATAGCCAGCTTGTAGTGAGAAAAGGGGGAAAAAAAAGATGATGAGGTATGATTCATCTACAGTAGAAACGTAAAGATCTTTGTATGGAAATATATCAGCTCCATTTTCAGGCCTGAGACTTTTGAGGATATAAATGGAAGCCATACAGATATTGCATCTCTTCTGCGACAACCTTACTTATGAAAAATCTCAAAAATCATAGAAATGTAGATCATCCCAGGTTGGAAGGGACCGTAACAGATCATCTGGCCCAGCCTTTTATGGGAAAGGGAGCCTAGATGA
>NW_009659531.1:0-1065 GCF_000708025.1 Charadrius vociferus | reverse complement strand
GTTTCTTATTTTGTTAGATATCATTGAGTCCTGCCTACAAACAAATCGTACATGTACAACCCTTCTGCGTTCACTTTACTCCTTCACTAATGGGCAGAGTTCCAGCTGCTGCCTAGGTAAAATGGTAAAAATGTCATTGAATTCAAAGGAAAAAGAGAAGTGGGCATTATTTACCACTAATTTTGACTTATTTTAACAGAGATGAAGTCCTAAATTAAAATACAACATGTGTTACTTAATTTTAATGACAACATAGGATAGTGCACATGAAGAGGGTGCTCTGCTATTGAGGTGTTCTCTGGATACTGAGCAAGAAAAACACTTTGAGGAAATTTGTAGTTAAAGTATTGAATAATGTGGAAGGGGAGACTGTGAACTAGTTGGAATCAGTTGTTCTTCCGTGTAAGAACTAATAGAGACAGAGCTTGATTAGTCTCTGTAGCCAAACCCAGTAAGTGGTCTGACAACTGATTTTAAAATGTGTTCTTGTGGTAGTCTTTAGTGGCAGGAAAAACAGTTTTTCATATAGTTGACAGCCTCATGTGTAAACCTCACAGCACAACTTCTGCATGTGTCTGAGGTTAATTTGGCCAGTAATGGGCTCTGTGTGGGATTATTTCATTTGTCCCCCTCACTGCTCTGAATCTTTTTCTTCTGTGTGTTAGTTTTATTTCTGTTCCACCAGTTAATACTGTGATCAGCGAGGATGAGAGAGTAATCCATCCTTTGTAGAGGTCTTATGTCTTTCTTCCATCTACCTACATGTTTTCCCTAAATCCTGTGATTGCTCAGTAACTGGCAACAGAGACAGATGGAGGATGTCACACCTACATACAAATGATGAAGAAATGATGGCTGTTGGCCATTGACTTGCAGTGACAGAGGCATCTTTAACTTGTACATCAAAGGAACCCTTTTTAAGGATAGTGTCAGTATCACCGGTAGCTGAACATGGAAAAATAGATCCTCAGCTGTCATGTACTCTATCATTGATTCACTGTGCTACAACAGCAAGCCAGTTACACAGCAAAACTATCACGTAAAACTAGCTAAGCAAAAAAAAAA
>NW_009659530.1:0-1065 GCF_000708025.1 Charadrius vociferus | reverse complement strand
TTTTTTTTTTTTTTGGTCCAGCAGTCAGGTTGCAGCACTTGTACTTGTTGCTTTGCATGGGCTTGGGACTCAAAATGCAGAAAGACAAGCATGCTTTTCAAAACAGAAGTCTGGAATTAGTCCTCAGTACTCCAGTCTTAGACTGGGATGATGTAGAATGGGAACAGATGTGTCATACAAACATCTGATACTGCCCAAAATATCTGCTGTATAGATGAGTTTTCACACACATAAGGAAACATTCTGTAAGCATAGGTCCTCACTCTCTTGTAAATCAAGAGTAAAACCACTGAAAATATACCTGCTCCTTTAGCACAGCTATCACCCGCACAAAAGAACTTGCTGTCCTGTTCCTTCCTGCTCCCTTCGCCCCACTGTGGATGAAGAAGACATGTTGTACATCATAACATCACCCTGAATACTGAAGGCATTTGAGAACACTTTCAGTACAGATTGGACTCAAACTTCACTCTTCTCTTCTCCATGGCAGAAAACCTTACCAGAGCCTTAGACTGTGAGATTGGAGGGACCCTAAGAGGTGATGTTCTAAACCGTCTGAATAAGGCACCAATTGTTCCAAGCTTCCCCTCCCATGAGAAGTCCACCACACAGTCTTGCTGAGACTTGCTTTAGACCCTTGACGAAGTCAAAGGCAGATGTTCCATGTTAGTGTGTTCTAGCAATTAATCGTCTTCACTGCTGAAAATTCATGTTTTACTCCTAAGTTGAATTTGACTGGCATTAACAGCCTTACATTGGTTTTCATCATGTCTTTCTCTGACAGGTCAAGAAAAATAATAATAACTTGAATATTTTCTTGTCATATTAGAATGCAGGTTGCCTCTTGGTGTTGCATGCAATGAGAAAAGGGATGTTCTTGTGTCTCTCATTAAAAGGCATTTCTCTATTCCTCAAAAATTGTTGTCAGTATTCTCTGCATTGTTTCCAATTTTTCACAGCTTCTTTAATGTATGAGCTACTTATATGGCTATTTGTTTTTAAGAAGCATTGTTTGCAACTCAAGCAATATTTCACATTGTCATCACCACCATTCTCATTGTTGTC
>NW_009659529.1:0-1065 GCF_000708025.1 Charadrius vociferus | reverse complement strand
TGTTTTTGGTTTTTTTTGCTTTGTTGGAGTTTTGGGGGGGAGGTTTTGGTTGATTTTTTTAATTCTGAAAATGATGTTGCTACTGTTCTATAGTTGAATGTTCACAATGTTCACAATCCAGATCTTGGAATGAACAGACAATGGCAAGACTCCCAGTGGTTTTAATGGGATCAGGATTTGATGCTTTAAAGCAACTGGTCTCTTCTCTCCTCACCCCCATAAGAAATATGTCATTCATTATGTGGCATTAAAACCATGAGTGGGATAATGCCTGTACTATACACATTTACTGGGTATAAACTGTAGCTTAACACCATACTATAACAAAATTCACATATAGTAAAGTTTCCTGGGAAGGAGCTGCAATATGAAGGAATTTAAATTTTTACACAGATGGTAATTATTTCGGCATGACAGCCTACAAAATTACAGTAAGATTTGCTTAAACACTGAATAAGCAATTCTATAAGAGTACAAAAAGCAACATTGCAACTTGAGGCACGACATTGAATTCCGTGTTCAATTTGGAAATATCTTGTAATGCATTTATGACTACTGCACGCATCCCATGTTTCTCTTGCTATTCTTCTTAATAGACAGCAAACAAAGAAATATGAAGCATTTGCACTTCCTTGTGCCACCTGAGGGTGAGCAAACTACCAGGACTGAACAGGACAATTCCATGTAATTGAAGTACATTCAGGAAGCAGCAGTGGACATCCTACTGACCAAGGTTAAAATTTAACAACTCCTACTACTTTCAGAACAGAACTAATGAGTCACATAAAGAAAACTACTTTTCAGAAGTGTAGGGGAGAGAACCGGGAGAAAGCAGTCTTGCCTGCTTGTATCTTGGCGCTACAGAAACATGCCTGGAAATAAGCACTCACAAGAGATTGCATTGATCGGCAAAAATTTTACCTTTCTGTAATCCAAGCGACGAATAAGTATTGCTGCTTTTGAAAAGCTACACTTTAGCTATAAATCAGTGTTAAAAGACTTGAAAAAAATATGTTGGCTCTGTGCTTAGTGCTGATTTAGTTTTAAGAACAAAAGTTAGAGAGA
>NW_009659528.1:0-1064 GCF_000708025.1 Charadrius vociferus | reverse complement strand
AAAAAAAAAAAAAAAAAAGCTTCTCCAGAATGCACGTCAATCACTGTAGACTTCTTGGTGGCCTCCAAAGAGCCAGGCACTGACATTAGGAGACACTGTACGCATTTGTTCATGCTTCTTGGGCTTTTTGCTATTGTAGTTCATAGCTCAATGTTTTTTTCAGAATTAGTGCCAACTCTGAATTATCTGATCCAAAACTACAGCCAAACTCAAAATATAAATTTTGCCCAGAGAAATAGTTTCTGCAGGTTTTTTTTTTCTAAACAATAATTATTTTAACTTCATTTTTCTTGCAAATTTAGACAATCACTGTCATCATAAAATGAATGGGAATATTCCCCAAAGAAACACAAACTCCTATTGCCAAGAGATTTGTAAGAACGGCAACAGCTTTTGGTTGGCTCCCAAAATATTTTATAGACAACACCACTTTTACATACATTACATCGTTAACAGTCCCACAGAAGGGTAACTAACGAGAACGCTGATACACTGGGACAGGGTACCCTGAGCCTGCTGCTCATATGCACATTCCTAAAAGCTCCTGCAAATAAGGGTAAGAAAAGGATAGAACCTGCTGCTTGCTTCTCATTTTCCTGAGATGGAAGGTACATTGTATCACAGAGTAGGTGAAAATGAAGAAACGAACAAGTTCTGCAGGCTCGGTAAGAGCTGCGCTTCGTTGAAGTTGAGAGCCCAGGTAAGGAAGCCACAAACAGCCTGGTGCGGTCTGTAGGATGCAGCTTCAGTAACATGTGTGACTGTCAACCAGAAGTACGTGGCCAAACCCAGTTCAGCAGACTGACGTCTTCTTCACAGGAGATTCTGTACTTTTAAGTATCACAGCGAAGCTTTTTTAAAGTAATTACACCATAATAATGAAACAGCTAGTTATACCTACTGAGACCTATTTCCAGATACACAGAGGCCTTGTGTCTTATGTAGAACCAGGAAACTCAAAATAATGGAATTTGAAAGTAACAGATACAGAATTTAATGGAGATCTCCGTCAACACATTCATCGATGTTGCATATACATGCATGTATGTATAAGAGATGTGTGA
>NW_009659527.1:0-1064 GCF_000708025.1 Charadrius vociferus | reverse complement strand
CTTTCCTTTTAGGGAAGGAGAGATAGCTGCCCTCCTTATTGCAGGTCTGCACCTCTACCTGCCTCTTTAAAGATGCCCTTCTAACAGTCTGAAGACCGTCCTTCTTGAAAAGGAGAGGAATAGGATGAAAAGTGGGACCAGGAAAACTCATTGGAGAGAGCAGAGTTACCTAGCTCCTTGTGATCTTTATCCTGCCGCCACCAGCACTCAGATTTGGTAATGCTAAGCTTGCTCTGGCATCTACGTGCTATATTGCAGTCACTCCTAAATATTTGGATTCATTTGTCAAAGGCAAAATGGTAATAGTGAACTCCATTACATACAAAGCATTGTATCAGCCTACAAATGTACGTAGGTGTCTGTGCCCTCTGCCTCTCACGGAATGATAATAACGTGACCCTTGTGCATAGAATGCCAAAAAAATGAACATATCTGTATATACATACAGCACATGCATGTATACATACAAACATCTGTTATATACGTGTGTGTGTACATACATGAATTTAGGAAATAATGTAATCAAATCCTTATCCCTGCTAGTAAAACAAATCACATAATCATAATCCATTACATAAAATGAGCAAGCTTTATCCTGAGAACAATTAATGTTGCTTCTCTCCAAACTCTTGTGTGAATGTTGTTCCCGAATATCATGGCTGCACTCTGCAGTAATATTTCCTTTCTAATTTTCACTCTAAGCACATCCACTGCCATGTTGTGTCCATTGATTCTGAGCAGTGCTGCTGTAAGCTTTAGTCATTTCCTCTCCCTCAGATCTGCCTACGGGTGTATTTACAGAGAGCAAATCCCTCCCTTCTCACTCTTTGTTTTGTGAGATTAAACAACCTCTTTTAGACTGCTCACACTCCAATGTGGTTCAAATGGCCCTTTTCCATACCTATTCCAAGCTGAATTTACTCTTCTTGAATGTGGTCTTTGCGTTCATTTTTCAAGAGTAGGTCTTACCAGTTAAATGATGGCATCAGCATTTCCCTATAGAATGGATACACCTCTCCTGATAAACCGAGGAACTGTATCTGCCATTTTTGTGGCTGCATCAT
>NW_009659526.1:0-1063 GCF_000708025.1 Charadrius vociferus | reverse complement strand
TCATTTCCTCTGAGGGTGCCAACGGAGACCTGAAGGAAAGGTTTGCAAGATTGCTTTCGATGCCTATTTTAAGCACGTAGCCAGCTCAGATGCTAGGTCAGTACCAGATGATGATAGATGTGAGCTTTTGAATTTCTGTCCCCTGCAGCCCAATTTAATGTCTTTTAATTAGAGTTTATCCTCAGCTGACCTCTGCAATACGGACATACCACGAAGTGCTGCCAAAGCAGCAGGAGGTCCCTGGGCGCACAGGAGGCTGAAATTTTTCTGGGGGTCGGGGAGCGGAGGTTGGGAATGTGAATTAAAGAGCAGAGAGGAAAACTATTCTCCTACCCCGCAGGGATGAGGAGGTGGGGCCAAGAAAATTAAATAAGCACATTTCTCCCTTTTACTTGAATGACCCTCACAAATTCTTGTTCGACACAGATCAGTAGGTATGCGATAGATTTCAGGGATTTCTAATAAATCACGTACAAGTAAGCAACCCAGGGAAGCAGAAGGTGTGTGGTATGCTGAAATGCCAAGTGACAATGAGAGTGCACCATGTAGGGCACAACGGTACTGTATGAAAAGGTTTCAAAATAAGAGAGTATGTTATAGATAGACATGCCTTCCAGTTTGAGACTGGAACTCTGTGAGATACTTTGTGGAGCCGTTTAAGCATTCGGTTTTTCTCAAGCCTCTGATTTCCTGCTACTCCTTTTAGCTCACATTTATTCTAACACCTCGGGTTCTTTCATTAGCTCCCCACCACTGCTCATTTTTTCAATAATCATCCACACCTCCTGTGTTTATAGAGTTTTATTTCACACCTTCTAGGCATGGGGCACAAATGATGACAGAAGGAGATGCAGGCCATCCTTTCTTTTCTTTGGGACATTCACAGAGCTCTTGAAGGTCTTAAAACCCTTCAAAGATGGGAGCCCTTCTAGCCATTGCCGCTAGAAGCTATTTCAGAGTGTTCCAAAGCTACCCTCGCAATCTTGGGCTATGGAACTCTTTCTCATTAGGCACTTCCCTTTCAAGGTGGAGGGATAAGGAAGAGAATAATCTGCAAATAAAA
>NW_009659525.1:0-1064 GCF_000708025.1 Charadrius vociferus | reverse complement strand
ATTGGGGGTTTGATTTGTATTGTTTCCGTGCAAGTGTAGACTGTTTCATCGGAAAGAAAACTGTGTGAGAATGCATACTGCAGTTTAATCCCTGTCGCTGTCTGCTCTGTGCAAATTAAAGAGCAGCATGAAAACTGTGTTTTTCTAAATGTCAATGTACATTGTTAAAATGCTAATATGATTGAGCAGAAAGCGACAGAGGTAGGGAAGGTGGAAGAGTGAGGGTTGCAAATACCTACTTCAAAACACAGATGGGAGTTCAAATGTGTGGTGTTCTAAGGTGTCTTTTTAAAGCAGATCATTTTTGTCTTTACAGAAAAACAAGTAGACAGAGGCTTAATGTCTCCTATTCTTTTATAAATGCAAACTGACACGAAGGAAAAATCTGTCTATCACTGGCAGAAAAAGTCTTACCGTACTTATTGACTTCTATATTGGCTTTTCTAAGGCAAATAAGGCCATTCAACCATGAAATGTCCTCTGAGATTAAGGGTATTGGTAGCAGTGATGGTGGAACGGGATTTTTTTGTCTCCTGAGTTGTGTGGTGGTAACTGAGAGAGCAGCAGGGCACTCCCCTGCCCGTGTTCCTGTTCTCCAACTTAACTCATCATCTTTTTCCCCATCCATGGCAGATTGAGATAGTGCAAGCTTGTGTGGTAAAGCTCTACAGCTGTATTTTCACAGCACTTTTCACATACTTCCTTTGGTTTTCCATCTCATATCACCTGCCACTCAGCAAAACTCTTTTCTGCATGTATCCTTATTCTTCCTTCCTTCCTACTGTCTAACTTGATTGTTTCCCCTTCCATGTTGGACTGTTTTCATCTTTGCTTTTTCACTTTCCCAGGTTTATCTCCTTTCTCCCCACCCTATACACACATATTTTGACTTCCATGAACAAGTCTGACATCATTTTCATACTTCTGGTGACATCTGTCACAACTGTGATGCTCTCTTCTTTCCCCATCCTGTGTATCATCCACACACATCATATTACCTCCTCCCTCCCATCACCCCTCAGAACCTCATCCCCATGTCTCTGTCCTTCCTCTCCTTTTTTTCT
>NW_009659524.1:0-1061 GCF_000708025.1 Charadrius vociferus | reverse complement strand
TGTATTTGTGACAGCTCTGCTTTGAAAGGCTTCAGTGGGATCCAGATGTTCCAAGAAGAACATCATTCCTGCAAAGTATCTGTGGGCTTCAGAGCAGAGTTTGATAGGAAAACAAAGTAGTATAATGTCATGATACAGCTCCCAGGATTTCCTTTGTCTTTCCTGCGCTCTGTGTCAGGCTAGGGGGGAAGTACAGCGCCAGATGACACCCTGGAGACAAGCCATCTTCCTGGGACGTATTCCACTTTTTCCTCCATTTCTCACTTTTCCTGGAGTGTTGCCTGTGGTGACTGCAGTTATTACGGGCAGGGTTTTGTCAGCAGCATTGCAGTAACATCTTCTAGAGCTTAAATTCCTGTTGCATCTGTAAAGCTGTGAAATGTCCACTTAGGAGACTGTATTGACATAGAATCTGCTGTCTACCCCTTTACTGAAAAATACTCTGGCATTGAGTAGAGGATGAGTAGGATCCTGAGTAGGATCCATAAACTAATGTGGAACAGTCCATAGTGGGACTTTGTTAAACTCCATCAGATGGTTTTGAAAACACTGTAGAAAAGGTTTTCATACTTTTTCTATAAAAATGGAATTGTTTAGCATGAGTGAAAACCATAAGGGGTTACACAGAGACCTCTGAACCTTCAGGTCACATCTGACAAATCCAAGTATAGTAGCCCCTGCGGTTTTGGTTGCTCAGAACCAATTGCCTATTGTGCAAGTTACCCCTGCTTTTACAGGACAGACACTGTGAGGGAAATGGAGGCTCTACAGCTACGTTATCTAGTGCCCAGTCAGCAAATAATGGCATCTTCAGAAATCTGAGGATCTCTTTATAACTTCCTTTGAGGATCTCTGAGGCAAGAGGGAGCTAATGGTTCCTCTGAGCTCCACAAACCCACTGTGTATCACTACAACTGCAAGCAGCATGTTATCTAACATACGTAACTTGTTAGTTCCTAGTTTGCTCTTCCTGAGCATCCAGTGAGGTCTAGTTTTATAAGGAAAACTACACAAAATATAAATCACAGACAAAAAAAGGTCTTAATTTGATTTTTTTTTTT
>NW_009659523.1:0-1063 GCF_000708025.1 Charadrius vociferus | reverse complement strand
GTCTGAAATTGTATAAATGAACAGATACACACCGGTCAGTATTATGATATGTACTGGCTGTTGGACAAATTGAGCTTGGATTATATTTTTTGAATAACATAGATCTTAATATTGTTATGTGCATACCGTATGTAATTATGGTATGATTCAAACACTGAATCCTCTGTGTGCAAACAGCTATTCCTCTGTGCACAGTAGATCCTTAAGGGGTAGATAAATTATAGTGAGTTAATAGTTCTGTCTACAAGGGAGACCAGAGTGTATGTTTCTTTCAGAGTTAAGTGTCATAGATAGTAGTATATCAAAAGATTAGGTAGCCATGGTTGCACAGATCTTTTCTGGTTTAAGTAAATAGAAGAGACTTACAGCCCAGTAGCAAGTTCTAATTCTTTCTCCTGTTCATGTTTTTGTATACGTGCATGCACACACGCACTGTACAGTAAAGAATATCTGCAAATATCAGACAATTAGAGCTCATATGGGACGTATTTGAGGAGTTGGCAAATCTGAAGTACTCTTCTCTTTCAAAACTGTGTATTCCATACTTGGATACAATTGGTGAAGCTTTCTAATCATGCTGGTTCAGATATACAGAGCAGTGAAACTTTAGATCTTGAACTATGCTAAGAATATGGTTCAATAAACACTCTTATTTCATCTTCCCTTGATGATGTCTGTTATCAGTATGTGTGGCTGTGGTTGCAACAGTACATGCTTTCACACCCTCAGATAATACAATGCGAAACACTTAAGGTTAGGTGTACAGGATGTCAGCGTTTATGGATGTGGAAGTAAGTGTAGTAGAAATGTTAAAGAGGAAAAGATAATGTCGGATAACGAGAAAAGATTCTTGATGTTGTGATGTCAGATGAGAGATATTACCTGTTTCCTAAAGATATTATTCAGAAGAAAAAGGCCTGCCTGGTAATCAACTTCATAATAACTACAGCTTATAAATTTCTCTTTAGCTAAATTTATGTTGGGGAAGCATTCTAATGGATCACAAAATTGATTCAAAAATAAAAGGTTAAGAGTATTCCTTTTCTCTCTCTCTCTTTTTTTT
>NW_009659522.1:0-1061 GCF_000708025.1 Charadrius vociferus | reverse complement strand
TTTTTTTTAGGTAAAATCAGCACAAGATGGGAAATAGATGGTAGGCCCAAAAGGTAACAGCAATGTAGATGTCAGTGCACAAAGTGGAGCTCAGCAGATGCATTGCCTTCGCCTGTTATGTATCATACCAGGGTAATTGAGAGGGCAGAGTTGGAAGATGTTAATGGAGAGCTATGGTGTTTTCCAGACTGCTCTTTCTTATAAAAAGAGCAAGAATGTACTTCTTGCTGATGTCTCTAGTTATGTCATTCTTTGAAAATAAGTGATACTGGATATATCTGGGCCATGATCCCTGTCCTTGCTTTGATTAAGCATGTTCTCCTTTGTTCATGGGCCTTTGTACCATTCTCTTTTGAGAGAAACAATTAACTACTTCAGTATAATAGCTAATTTGATGACAATCCAGTGATGAATCAATTCAATGACGGAATAAAGGCAAAGCACATGCAACTATAGAGAACTCTACAGGAAATAAGTGTGGAGAACTGACTGTTTACATGCATTTCCTTTAGTTAACCTCCCTGTTAGCAGCGGGGCTGGAGAGACATGGGTAGTCTGTGCTTATCATGTGAAAGTGATCTTAGTAAATTTGTCCAAGATTTCTAACAGGCTAATTATCAACACTTTTCCTAACAGAAAGGTCATTTTAATTCTTCATTTAAAGGCTCTTCATAGGTGCTGTCAAGGATTAGCATCTATGTGATTAAACAGTATTTACACTACAGGAAGTTGAGTATTTGTCTTACAACTCACATGTGCAGTTATTTGACACAGGAGAGTTGGTGTACACTGGCAAGGCACAAACACATCTGTTACCTGAAATGTCTAAAAACCTTTCTTGTGTTTTTGTCATGTTTCTCTTTTGTTATTTCCTCCTGTAAACTATGTTGTGCTTTCTATCACAGGTGTGTGTATTTTCTCAGCCTCATGGTTTGGAATGGTTTGGACAGAAAAGATTCAAACACAGGAGTATGGGATGTTTGTTAAATTGAGTTGATTGTAGAGAGGTGTGGTCTCAGTTTCACTGAGGAAGTGCTGTTCTTCACTTACGGCCATGTGAT
>NW_009659521.1:0-1060 GCF_000708025.1 Charadrius vociferus | reverse complement strand
AAGATGTTGGTACACAGAAGTGCCTGTGGGCAGCTGGGAGGTTACATCCATTTAAAAGGACTATGACTGCAGCAAAAAGACATCTTTTCTTCAGCAGTTTTGTTCAAGCTGCAAAACAGAATGGGATACTCAATGATTTATTTTCAATTAAATAGTAGGACTCATGCTTGCCCCATATCAGAACTGGTTTCATTTAAATGCGGTCTCTCTCCTAGTCCATGTATGCCTACTCCAGGAAAAGCTGCAACAGCATAAAGCATATTATTATTTCTCTGTTCCACCATTTCCTGTCAGTCTCCATCAACATGAAAACAAAATTGCAATGCTGCATAAATAAGGTAATACCAAAATATGGTCACTGAAAGTGGACTAAGTGGTGCTTTCAACATGCAGGAAGATTCTGCTTTGATCGTATTTGCAGTTGTCAGTTAATAGCTACGTGACAAGGAAAAATTCACAGATTTCTTTATCCCTCCCTCCACAGCTCTTCCTCCAATATTTGTTTTTCTGAAGTCTCATCAAGTTATAAACAGCAGCTCAGAGCTCTTTTTAATTACTGCCTAAGAACATGACTGCAGTGGATCAGCAAAAGTTAGACTCATTTTAAAATTTTTGTTTTCAAACACAAGAGAGAAATAGGGTATGAAATTGCCATCTGATTGAACTTCACCATAAGAAATTTTGCAAGGCTATTCAAATAATAAAAAATGCCTCATTCAATTCCCTATGCACAGTATGAGTCTGATCACTGTAACATGGGATATATTCATGCAACGATTTTCCTGGGTAGATACAAGCTAAATGCATCTATCTACCAATCTCATAATCAGAGTTGTCAGGTCCACAGCTGAGTGCTCTGGTCTTCACCTCACTTTTTGTCGTGAAACAAGAACCAGGTTACCCTGAAAGGAAAGTAAGAGAGACTGGAAAACAATGGCAAGTGATGAAATAGAGTGTATCCCAGTGATATAAATGTATCCATATTAATTATATTCAGTAGTAACTTCTATTGTCCCTCAAGGGTCAGTACTGTGACCAATACTATTTAATATCTTCATTA
>NW_009659520.1:0-1060 GCF_000708025.1 Charadrius vociferus | reverse complement strand
AAAAAAAAAAAGCCTCCCCAGTTTCAGGCTTCTATTAAATTCTAACCTAATCTTCCTCAAAAACCTGATATTTCATCAATGGACAATTTTAAAAAATACTGTACATTCAGACTTTGCATTGATTTACATCTCAAATTCATTTTCATTTTAAGATTGTATTGATACCAGTTAGGCAGAAAAAGATTGTTAGCTTTGCAACACAGATGGAAAACCTTGATTTATGTGAGACAAATCAAATGTTGAGCAATTAATTAAATTCTGCTCTTTTTCTCCAGTCTCCTTTTGCAATTATCAGCTTTACCTGAACAAGTTCATGTCATACTTTCTGGATGCTCATTTTCTAAGAGCCTTGCCTTGGAAAGTGACAACCCTGCTTCATCCTACGTACTTCTTCCCCTATTCCTTTGTTTTTACACTTGTGTATCTAACTGGAGAACTTATCTTCTTACAGCCTTCAGCCTCATGTTGATCTATCCCTTACTACTCAAGTCAATTCTTTATTGACAGGCATCTTCAATCATTTTGTACTAATAATTCTCTAGATAAAACATATGACATAGGAGAGACATGAGTAATTGTGAAAACTGACCATGGATTATATGTTCTTTAGACTTCCCATAATCCATCCCTTATTACAGCTAATAAATTCTTTTGCATTCCGTGATAATATTGATGACAAATTTCATGGTGATTGATAAGAGTAATGCAGGTGTAACAAGAGACATGTTAGACAAAAATGAAGTCTCCTACATGTCTGGTATGCTCATCTTCCCAGGTTTCCATTAAAAGTGTTGCTTGTGGGATTGCTTCTCATTAAGTTATTGTAGGGAAGCACAGATAGAAATACATGCCAACTAGGTGGTACACATGCATAACCACCAGAGGGAATAGTGCCTGTTTAATATATTGCAACCTTATGTATAGTATTAAAGGGTACTGTAATCTAAAAACCTGTGTAAAAACACATATTTCCTGTTTTAAAATGCTGGGAAAGTCTCTAAGGGAATCCAGTCAGGACTAATGTTTGTTTTGGTTTTGTCATGGTTTAACCCCAGCCAGC
>NW_009659519.1:0-1060 GCF_000708025.1 Charadrius vociferus | reverse complement strand
TTTTTTTTTAATATGTAAGCTTTCCCACAGCATTGCTGAAATCCCAAAGCAGCAAAATAATCTTTCTTTGCCTGCAATGTACCACCTTTACAGAGTTCCTTTTTCTTTACTGCTTGGCTCCTAATAAATGTGTGGCTTTCTCCTTACTGTTACATGAGATCTAGGATTCAAAATGGACCAGTCATGTTTTTCAGCCCAATTTGAATGAAATGCTAAACACAGACAAATGTCACTGGTGAGCAAAAGAGTCACGCTGTTTTATTTTTTAATGCTATTGTCATAGTATCAGTTGGTACAAAGAATGACTCATTTCAAGTACAGTTATAGCATTGGCTTTTCCCCTTTAGCACTCACTTTGGTGTTATTTTGTTATTTTATTCTTGGAGGATTTTAATCTTAACGTCAGAGCCGTGGGACATTTTTGGCCTTTCTGTGCAAGGGGAGCTAGTAATCAGCACCCGGGTTCTGCTCTGGCAGACCAGACTATTGTTGTGTGGTGTCTTTCTCAGTTTTTCACGTTTAAGGAATGAGATTCCCAAATCCCCTTAACTAAGCAAAGTGTGGGATCATTGCATGCATTCTAGGGCCTTCCTCTGGAGCTCCCATTATCATTTACATCTGCAAGATATGGGCATTTAAACTTAGTCAAAATGGAGCAGATGTAGTAATTTTCAGACATGTAAAATACAAGGAGTAAAGTGTTGGAAGGACTCCATGAATCTTTCAGTAACATGTGATCATTGGTACTTGAGCTCCTGTAGCATCTTTCTTTGCAAAGTGCCTTTTGGACTAGCTACATATCAGGATAATTCTCCACACCTTTGAGATGGACTATGCCAGCTTTTCAAAAGCATGTAGCACTGCCACTCACACAATTTAAGGAAACAGACGAAGGAAAATTCCACACTGTGCTAAAAGCAGAAGAATTCAGGAAGGCAAAATATATTTGGTCATGCTGGAACTGGATATGCCTTCCCTTTTGTTACTGGAAATTGTTCAGGGTTTTAGGAGACATACTGTTGTGTTACTAAGACATAGAATGGATTAGGTTGGAAGGGAC
>NW_009659518.1:0-1061 GCF_000708025.1 Charadrius vociferus | reverse complement strand
TGCAAAAGAAATACAGGACTTTCTTCTCCAGTCTAAAGCACTGTAGATGTATGAGCACAGGCTCCTGTGCTGGGAAAGACCCTTGGTTAATAATGTCATGTCGTTTACAAGACAGCTGACAATAACGCGGCTTGCATCCTTGGATTGATGCAGGATGTACGTGCCATTCCCCCCAAGCTACACACCGGTGAATGCTTATGCTTTTTTATCCGACAAATCCCATACTGCTTATTTCAGAGGTCTGTCTACTGTGAGCATCGAGGCAGTGCCACCCTGCAAGGGGATTTGTACCACCCTTGGGGAGCCACAGACTGCGGTCCTAGGTACTTCTAGGGCTGTGGTACCCAGCCCAGACACCATTTCTAAACACTGAGCCTCGGTCATCACACGAGACCTCCACACAAATTATTTCCAGGTTGCAAACCAAAAAAAAGAACAACAGAAATATTTCAAGACAGCCACTAACATGTTGCAGTGGAAGGGCAAGAAAAATGCAGCGAGACAACCCTTTCCCCTCCAGAGAGATAACCCAACTCTGCTAAAAGGGAACCACCAGCAGACAGCCCACGGGGGAAGGCAGAAGACATTTCTGCCAGGCTCAAAGCGGCTGTGAAGACCCCTCTTGGGACATCGTGTGCTTCCCACGTGGGATGGATACACAGCAGTCTCCCAAAGCGCTGCCCTGCCACTGGGATCACTCGCTGCTCCTCCAGGAGCATCCCTGGGGAATGAGCGGGATTTTGAAAAACAAAGGAATTTTAATAAGCAAAAGGTAGTTTCCTCATGGCCAAAGCAGAAAGTCTTTCTGAGCAGAAGTAGAGTCTGCAATTTATTATGGAAAATCCTCCAGAGCTGCATGGAGGTCTCACAGCTTTCTTGGTCCATGAAATTATTAAAAATGTCTGATTTTTCTTATGCAAAGATCACTACTTCTATGCTGCACATTTAGACTCAGTCCTCTTTTTCCCCCGTTTCTGTTGTGCTAAGCAATTAGTACATTTTTAATTCCCATAACTTTAAAAAGTAGTTCACCCCCCCACTTCTTACTACCATTTGGGGCC
>NW_009659517.1:0-1060 GCF_000708025.1 Charadrius vociferus | reverse complement strand
CCTTCCAATCTAAACAATTCTATGATTTCTATTTAAAGATGAGTATTCAAAATCAGTATTGAAGATACATGCTTTCTCTTCTCAGGGTAGTCAGTGTACTTGGACATAACTCATCACCTCTGTTAGTTTAGTAAGGCCAAGTGTAAAATTCAAGGAAAATCTGGCACCAAGTCTTTGAAATTATATCTCTGCTGCTCTGCAGATAAGGCTCCAAAGCTGCAAGCACTTAAAGCCAGCTTTGCTGTCTGACCATATTACTTGCCTACAGGAATGCTGTTGGCATCAGCACTGTGGGTCTAACTGGTTCCCATGGAAAGGGTCATCTCCACTGTATCTTGAGAAGACAAGGATCTTCCATGACTTTGCTGAGCTCGAGTCATCATTCTAAGACAAAAATCTAACTAAAGCAGACTAAAAAAGAAGGACTTACATAAAGCCGCTACCTCCACTTGGCTTTCTTGAGCCCTGGATATCCCTGGAAAGCAAAGTCGGTGTTCTTGCTATCACATTTCTTTTGCCTCTCTTTTCTTTCCTAATTTGTCATTCTCCCACTTTTTCCTTGAGTTCTCTGATAGAAAAACAAAGCTCAGTTAAGCTGGTTACCAGCTATGGGGCCATGTCCGTACCTGCATTGGTTATCAGCATGGCAGTAAATTAGTCAAGCATGAGTTGGTACCAAAACCAGAAAGTGAAGAAAACTTCCTTTTCTTCTAGGAAGGTGAGTTTTCATCCAAAGAAATGAAAGAATGTGTGTATGAATCTCAAAATGCAACCATCATGCCTGGCTTATTTTACTGTTACTTTCACCATTTTTATTAACTTGTTAAATGGAGACTTACCATAAAATACATACAAGGTGCAATTACTATCATAAAATACACTGGAGTGCAATTTAATTTCTCTGATAAAACTTCATATTCTGTTTCCTGACATTCTTGACCAATTGATTTAAACAATGTAGCCTTCACATTATTTTAAGAGATTAGAGGTTCTATTTTACTGTTGGAAGAGATTGTACTTAGTTTCCAGACCTGTGAAGATTTATGCACATATTGCACTT
>NW_009659516.1:0-1060 GCF_000708025.1 Charadrius vociferus | reverse complement strand
ATGGTGATGATGTATCTTCCTCTATCCTGAGACTTGATATATTGGGTCAGGGAAAAGTTGAGACTTACAGGCTCTGTGTGAAACCATAACTGGAAATAAGATTGGTTAGAAGGAGGAAAGTTTTGAAGAGAAATTAAAGTGTGTAGAAGAAATCTAGTATAAAATCTGAACAACCAGCAGGAAAACTAGCTTGTTTCCTGATATGCAAACGTGATGTTCCAAATTGCAGATGGAAGTTACTTGGTGTCCAGCAGCTGTAATTTTGTGGTATGTAGATAACGCTGTCTCACCTTTCCCAACAGCAATTTTCTCTGTACTTTCCATACACATGAAGCTTAAGTGATCAAAAAGCCTGAGTGTTTGGAGGAAGGAGGTCCCAGGTGCACAAGTTATCTCTTATTTAGGGAAGAGCAAAATTCCTCTGGAGAAAGGTCTGTGCCTTCTGGGATTCAGGTATGAAGGGTCCATTGCTGCCTACTGGGGTGGGCTGAGGAGTACACAGGGTTCCCTGATCAATGTGATTGATTTTAAACCTCTTGAAAAAGCAACAGTTTCTAATCCAAATGTGTGACTAAGGTTTTGCTTGAATACCGACTCCTTAAGCTTCACGCACAGATTAAAGAAATCATTCGTAAATGTATATATCTAGACAGTTTGTGTAATCCATTCCTACTCCCTTCCTCAACGGTCACAAAGAGTGAACTAAAACTGACCTAGGAAATCAGCAACATATCTGAGGTCATAAAGTGGTCCTAAATTTCTAGAGCATGAGCAACAGAGAAACATCTCTGTTGGACTGTACATTTATAGAACTGAGAATGCCAAGCAAGATTAACCTGTATTTGGACAGGGGCAAATTCAAAGCAAAAGTGCAGTCCCTTTTGGCTGTAATACACCAAAAAGCACATTGAAGGGCTGTGGATGAGATTTGATTAAAACACTAATATTCTGCATACAACTCCAAAATGGTTTGTGTTTCTTTTGGAAGTCATCTTTTGTTTCATATTCAGGCATGGTCAGGTCAGAGAAAGCTAGGTCTATTTTTTTTTTTTTTTTTTTT
>NW_009659515.1:0-1060 GCF_000708025.1 Charadrius vociferus | reverse complement strand
AAAAAAAAAAAAAAAAGTCCCATTTGAGCAGAAATTATCTAAATCTCTGCAAATTTTGTGAAAATCATGGGTAACATCCTTATAGAGAAATAGAAAATTACTGGTTCAAAGTGTTCAAAGAGTTTTCTGTTTAGCTCTATTGCAGTGCATCAAGCTGCAACACTTGTTTTTCCTAGTAAAATAGTATCTCACACTGAAAGTTTGGCTTCTTATTTCCATTAGGTGGCTCATCCATGTAGGATGTTTACAAGCTTCTTGATACTCCCAACTAATGAACTGTAGCTCGTTCAGGAAAGGTGAGTGGTTTTAGCACCCAAAGTCTGCATTTAAATTTTGCTGTGAACTCAAGCAGACTGGTCACAACAGCAGCGCACTTCTAGTGTAGCCATGTATGCAACACAGCGGGGGACAAACATTTCTTCTATTAAAATTCCCCCAAATGCACCACGTGTGCATAATAAGGATGAATTCACTGTTCCAGCCAGTTGCACTGTGTGCTGTCAGTCTTTTCAGGAGTGCTTTGGGGTTGCTCTCAAGACCTACTTGGCTGTACTGATGGGCAATGAAATTGGAAGACCCACTTTCTAGGTGGCCAGCACTACAGCTGTGAGATTGGGAAGAAAGAGGGGAATCATGGTTCTTTAGACATAAACATGATCTCTGCCAACATCTTCCAAAATCTCATGCTGGAGGGCATCAGCAGAAGTATAAACCATACCAAAAAGCAGAATAAAAGGCCAGAAGAAACCATCAGCTGAGGGCTAGAGTTCAGTAGACTCAATAGACCTGAGTGACCCAACCCTCGTGAGCAAGGAAATAGGAGCTATTTCTAGAAGTGAGGCTTGGTAATGTTGCAAGGTAAGAGATTTTAGCCCTTGCTAAAGCGCTTAGGTTTGTCATAGGTAATAATCCCTGACAACCCATCCTGTTATAGCAATGGACTGTATTTCTTCATCATTGTATATGCACAGTAATGGTGTCTCTGTGTGTGCATGTGTGCATGTAGATTTGCTTTTCTACATGTGCATCTGACGGCTGAGGCATCCACACGTGATGTTTA
>NW_009659514.1:0-1056 GCF_000708025.1 Charadrius vociferus | reverse complement strand
CTCTTCCAGCAGCACCTGCAGAGCACAACCGGGATGGGACCTGGCAGCCGCCAGCATCCAGTGCCAGCAGACCCAGCACCAGGCGGCAGGGCTGGTGGAGACCCTCTGCCCCAGCCTCAGCACCAGCCCCCAGAGTGGCCCCAGCCACTCCCGGTGCTGGAGTCTCTGCTGACAGGGCTTCTCAGCAGCACCCGAGTCCCATGTGTCAGTGGCAGCTCAGTGTCCACACACGCTTGCCTCTGCCCTCCTGCTGTCCTCACAGTGTGCTGGTGCCCGGGGACCTTGCCCCCTCCCCAGACCTGCCAGGTGTCCCCTCACCTTGATATTCTCTGCCAGCTCAAATCTGTGGCAGAACGCATTCAGGTCCTGCGACAAGCCCTTGCACCTGGCAGCTTTGCACAGGGTGCAGATGGTCTTTAGGAACCACATCTTCTGGGCCTCCTCCTGGCAGCCGGGGGGCAGAGAGACAAACGGGGAGCGTGAGAAGGCAGACACATGGCCTGCAGCACTGGAGCACTGGCACTGCAGTGCTGTGCAGGAGACCTGCAGGGAGCAGCTCTGCCGAGCCAGCAGCCCCCCAGCAGCCTTGGCAGCAGGCAGCAGAGCTGGCAGCCCCATCAGGAGATAGAGGGACAGCGGCCATGGAAATGGCCGTGGTTACCTTTTCTGAGCTCTTTAGAAAAGCCTGGATGAACTGCATGGATTCTTTTTCTTCTCTGTACAGAGCCAGACAGCTGGACGCAATAGAGGCGGCACCTAGTAAAGGAGGAGGGCTGTAGAGAGGGGCCACAGGCAAACGCCAGGAGAGGAAGGAGCTCTGCCATCCATGCAGCCCCCCTGGCGCAGTCTCCCTGTGGGTGTCTGGGCCGGAGGGTGCCCGGCAGATGGGCTGCGATGCTGGAGTGCAGCGTGGCCCAGGAAGGTACAAGAGCACCAGGCTTAGGGACTCGCTGTCAGGCAGTCTGGAAAGGTCCCTGTCCCCCACCACTGCTGCCTCCTGCCAGGCCAGCTGCCTCTCGCTGCCCATATCCCGAAGCAGGAGCCGGGTCCCCTCTG
>NW_009659513.1:0-1057 GCF_000708025.1 Charadrius vociferus | reverse complement strand
TTCAAGCTCTTGAACCCTTAATCAGAAGACAATGAAGCTAGATAATCCAGCCTGCAGCACTGACAGCATCTAATCAACAGTTCTTCCATGAGGTGTCGGGTACTTTCTTAGATACAGGAACTATCAGCAGTGCATCATAAGATATTGCCCTCAGGCAAGCGTGCATATACTTAGGATAAAAATGTGCTCAGGAATTCAAAACCTAACATAGTCTATCCTGTTACCACACTGCTATGTATCAATAAATCAGTCCTTTACTATTTCAGATAAACTTTGCTTTACCAAAAATGAACAGTTTCACCAGCAGTTCTACTAAGAATTGGGATGAGGTCACTAATCCCTAAAAAGGATCAAGTTCTACACCTAGAGGAGAAATAATTATAATAATTGGAAACTGGTGTGTATGCATTGCACAATCACAGGGTAATATTTTTGGTTTTAACTACAAATCTAGCATTTATTAGTAGGAATCTTCCAAGGACTATCTGTGAGTCTTGTTTTCTAATATAGAATATGTAGTAATAGCTTTAGACTAAAGAACAAAAATAACATAGACATAAACTGTATTGGCTCACCTCAGAGTCATTGCTCCAGAGAACTGATTAACAAAGTTTATTAAACAGCCTGTGAGCTGAGCTTGCAGTATTAGACCATAAATTGAAGAATATAGCAACTCTACATAAGGATTAAAATATGAAAACACATAAACTACCAATATCTGGAATATCTACGCCTGAAATGGGTGGAAAAATTCCACAGTAATTCTTTTTTAACAAATAAACTCAACTTCATATGTGACAGATAAGCAGTGATAGAATAGTGTGGCCTAGGGATATGTAAATGACTCCACATCTCACTTTTCAGTAAGCCTGCTGCAGATTTCAGGGTATATGACAGTACCAGGCACTTGGAGTAACGTCAGCTGCTTTTTGGCAAAAATAAAATGTGGCAACAGACATCTCTCCTCTGTGATTATTCTGTTGGAAGTCAAATATGTCAAATCGCAGAGGTAGAAGAAGATACAGCTTTGAACAGTACCAAAGTATTTTTTTTTTTT
>NW_009659512.1:0-1057 GCF_000708025.1 Charadrius vociferus | reverse complement strand
TTTTTTCTCCTCTACACAGGAAAAGTATCCTAACTTTAAGCACTGGAGACTGATCATACTTTCATCTTAACTAGAGGTTGCTCTACTGATTAGAATGAGTTTAAACTGTGACATTTGTCAGACATGGAGTAAACTTATGTGAAATAATATAATAATGCCGTTGTATTTTCCTCCTTGGTCTGTTGAAAGTCTTAATAGAATAGTCATCTTCAATGCCTTTTCCACCAAATAAATGCAAAGGACTTTCTGGTTCATCAACACAGAACTTGAAAGTATGTAAGTTGCTTAGATACCGAGTGAAAATGTGCCAAATGTTATGGTGATAAGTGTTAATTATGTAGTAGACTTCAGGTACACTGGTCCAATGTACTCCAGCACTACCACAGTATTAGATTAACGCACAGTATTGCGGAGTTCTCTCTGGAAGAGTAATAACCTGGTAAGCAATTTCTAAGAGCAGAGAGATGCTTTCCGTAGAGACAACCAGCCTCAGGAAGAGCATGCAACAGCTGGAAAAGCACCATCCTTCTTATGACCTGTTACTGCTTCTCCTTTTGCAGAGCTATTGTTCTGCAGTAACTGCCTTTTGCAAGTTGAAAGGGCTGGAGCAGAGGAAGTCTAGGGCCATGTGCAGTGCCACTAGACCCGATTTCCACTGGAACCACACACTGCTATAAATCTGTTCTGCATGGGTGTAGTGTTATTCCTTGGATCTATCAGATACACTTAAACTTTCCTTACAAGACTGTTCCTGTGTGCCCAAGTACTGCATATTCCAAAAGTGAGAAAACCAATTGCTGCCTGCTGTTTGCTAGCTCCATCCTTGGCAGCCAGGTTTTTTTTGCAGCCATCCAGATGCATTTTCAAAGATGAGCAAGTGTAGCCGTCCTGAGCCAGGAAAGCTGTACTCCCATTTTAACTTCTTTGTGGCCAGCCCATATGTGCTGTCCCATCTAATGCACTTCTCTTTGAAAAACCATGCACATGGGAAACTGTTGTCACTTTTGGCAGAGAATGTCATGGCAGTGCATGGTTGGTTGATTGGTTTTTTGGTTTG
>NW_009659511.1:0-1059 GCF_000708025.1 Charadrius vociferus | reverse complement strand
GGTCCTAGTTGCCAGCTGGTGTTAAACAATGACACGCTCTCAAACCTGATCGCTTTGATGTCCATGACTAAGATCATCAAGGCCTGTACACATCAGAGCTAAATACATGGTATAAGCTTTGTGGTACTGTATACTCACACCTACTTTAGTTAGCAGTATTAAGAACTAGCAGTTTTGTACATGTAGTGAAGATGCTTCATAGTGCATAAGAACTTACCACTATCATGATGAAAGAATAAACTTAGCAAAGTACAGCTCTCAAGTTTAAAACTGGTCTGATTTATGGGTCTTCTAAACACTCCTTTCACGGACATCTCTAGTTCTCCAGTTAGTTGGGACTCAGTTGCAACACCACTTAAGATGTATACTATCCATCTCCAATTCTTTAGCTCTCCATGCTCCAAGTTAATTTTAATTGTGAAATTTTTGTTAAATGCCATGAGAATCCTCCAGTCGTTTTCTTACAGAGTTCTTAATTTTAAGTCTATTTTTGGACTAATTTAGATGTGTATTTAGAAAAATAAAAACTGAAATTGCTCGGATAATTCTCATGTTTTCATACACTAAGATTCTGGTCATGCAAAATACTTGGGAAAGTTAATAACGATCATGGTCTTATAGAAGGCGTAAACCTTTGATAGACCAGGTCCCTATCCCATATTTCTTCACAGGATTGTCAATGATATCAAGAGAAGTCTTTGTGAAGTAAAATGTCAGCAGTGGACATTTAGCTAAAACAGCTAATTAGGAATCCTTAATTGAAATTGAGAAGCTAAGCTTAGAATTTTTATTGTTTTGCTTTTGTTTGCTAAGACTTTTTAATATGATAACTCCCTTATTTGTGTGTATTTTTGGATGTTATATATGAAATACCTATTTAATTAAAGCCCTGTGCATTGGAAAATTGCCTGCAGTTATGAAAATTAAACACCGCCATTGTGATTTATAGAAATATTGGAAGGCTTAATAAATTTTGAATCTGTGGAAAAATAATTATTTGTTTGAATACATTATCACACACAGAATAAGGTAAGGCGATTAATATTTTTTAAAAAAAAA
>NW_009659510.1:0-1056 GCF_000708025.1 Charadrius vociferus | reverse complement strand
GCACACTGAACTGGCATTGGCATTGCACTGTAGCTCCAAGATCTTGTTTCTCATTGCTAATTGTCAGATTTGAGGCTATCTCTTGTTTTTTTTTCTTTCACGTGCTATCTTGCTTTCTTTGGTGAAGCTTCTCCAACTCTCAGCAACACGCTAGTATTTTAAAGCAAATAGGTTTTAACAATTGAAAATGACCTTATCATATCATTCAAAATCTGGCTATAATCTGTCACGGTTGAATAGGTGGCTTATACCAAGTGTTTATTTCTCATAGCCATGCTTTCTTAAGGAATCACACAGACACATTTTATCTCTCTGGTGTTTGGGTTTGCTTTCATTGTAGTGCTAACATCAGCTTGGGTGTTGCTCTTACTTTAGTTCTAATCCATATACTCATGAAAGAATTGTGTGGGGTGGTGTGCTTGCTTCTTTCAGTCATCTTCGAATAGAAGTCAAAACCTGCAAGCAGCATCCTTTTAGAATGAAGACTTTATCTAGGTGTGCATGAAAAATATGTGATTCTCTTTACTTGCCAATAATATTTCACAAATCTTTTCTTTCATTTGGTGCTGCAAGACTCCCTTCTGTTCAGTGGTAAGTGATGCTTGTTATAGCCACTACGCAAGTGATTTACGATGTAAGTTGAGGCAGGTAGCATTTCTTAAATTTATGCTGTATTTGTCACAGTTATTGAGAGATTTTTCTTGCAGTTACCCTAATTCCAGAAAGAGTTAGGTGGACTCTCTAGAATTAGTTGGGTGTTTACTTCAGCAAAAAGTGTGACAACTGCTATTTAGGGAATAGTGTAGCTTCATTTATCATCTAAGTAATCTGTCATTCAGTGTAAGGAAGTATGACAGTGAATCTAGTTTCTTAATATCTAATTTTAGGAATTTTTGTAATGAAATAACAACTGAAAAGGTGATGTCATCTCAACTTTTTTCCAGGTTCAGAGGTAAAAGGAATTCCATTTTTACTGCTCTTGTAAGATGATGTATGTAATAGTCATAAAGAGACTTTTTTACATGTGAACCTGTTGTTTGTGGTCTCCAAGGACTT
>NW_009659509.1:0-1057 GCF_000708025.1 Charadrius vociferus | reverse complement strand
AAAAAAAAAGATGGTTACCTTCTGCCTTTACTGAGTTAGCTAAGGGTGAGCACAGCTTCAGGAACACACAACTCGGTCAAGTGCAGAATTACAGTATGTGGAACTGTCCTGTGAAACAAGCAGGACAGTAAAGGCCCAGATGAAAATAGCAAAATGGTTTAAGGGAAGAATCCCTCACCAGTGTTTTAGGGTTTGTTTTTATTTGGATTTGGTTTGTGCAGGTTCCTAAACCATATCTGTCTGCTAATAGAAAGATCAACCCTTGTAAACAAGGCATAATGAATGTGGGTCCCCCCAACCCACATTCAAAGAGGAGAAAAGGGCAGGGGGAAGGTAAATGTTGCCCTGCCCTCTTGATCCTCGTCAGGATCATGCTATGTGAAAATAAGCCAAGGTTTAGTTAAGAGAAGAGTTGTTGGGCTGCTTATGAGAAGATGGGACAGCAACAGGCTGAATTTGAGGTCAACAGGTAGTTTACAAGGCTAGGGAAGGAGGGGAAAACTGGAAGCATGTATACCTGCAAGATGGGAAGTAAGAATTTAAACTGCGATTGAATAGGTTTCAGGCACCTAAGCCTACCAGAACTATGCAGAAAATCTGTGCTTGGTTGTGTAGTCATCAAGAGAGGCACGGGAAGTAAATTTACTGACATGTGCTGTGGTGCAGATACGGAACTGCTGCCACTGCAGCTGGGCTGAACTGGATGGAGCCTGTATCTGCTACCTAGCCTTGAGGTCCTGAGGCTGGTAGATATGGTTTTGAGCGTATGGATTAACTATACGGACTTTGACAGACAGCCTGGGCTCCTTTCATTTAGCGCCATGGCCAGAGAAGACAGTATATCAATTCTACTAGAAAAGGATAGTTCTTAGGGGTATATCGTCAGGAAATAGGAGGTTCATATGCACAACCCTCCTCCCAGAGAGCTACTTGCTGTGGGTTAGGTTTAGGTTGTGATCAAGCTTTGCCCTTTCTGTAAAAGGGAATGCAAGACAGCGAAAAGGAGCAGGCAAGACTGAGCTTGACTCTGGGGTGAGGTGAGGAAGGGAGCGAACTC
>NW_009659508.1:0-1057 GCF_000708025.1 Charadrius vociferus | reverse complement strand
GAGTGAACAACACTCATAGAAAATAAGAGTCTCTTATTTAAACAACGGGTTTCTTTGGAAAGCTCCATCTTCTGTGCGTTAAAGGCGTTCAGTAAAGGCAGTGCTGCAGGCTGTCAGGAGCTTGGCTTTTGCCAGCAGGATCCCAGAGATGCTGTGAGGGAGGGGATCTGCCATTCTGCGCTCTGCAGGCAGGAAAACAACTCCTCCAAGCTTCAGAGACACCTTGGGCCAGATTTGCAACACTGTGGGAACAAATTCAAAAAGCGTCTGTCGTGCTTGTTCACTCTGTTCCTTTCTATGTACTTTTCTGACAAAAACTGGTAAGGACAAACTGTATCCTTGGCATTTATATGCCATAATGCTGCATGATTTTGACTCCACATGCAGTATATGCTGCAAAACAGGGTTAGTCAAAACTTACCAGACTGAACTGTGACTCGTTCTCTTGTTCTGTGAGTTTCTGTCTCTACTTTAAAGTTATTTACATGTCATTTACTTTTGACTGGTGGCTTTATGGTGATTTAATTGTTGGGAGTTGCTATGTATCAGTGTATTTGGTTAACACAAGGTTGTGTAGCTTAACTAAAAACAACTACAGAACTTACTGTTCTGGTTGACCTCTCTCTTGCCTCACAGTTTCTGAAACAGCAAAATACTGAAACTCATCTTTGCTTGCTGTGTTTCAGATAGGAAAAGAGCATGTAGGCCTAAAGGCTGTAACTGAAATTCTGCAGGACATCCAGTACAAGGTAAGGCATTGTCTGAAGAAGTGCTTCCTTCACTGACCGGAGAGAAAGTGAGGCAAGGGTCTATACGAAGCCAAGAAAAGGGTTTCAGATGTGCCTGTAGTAAAACCATGCGTGAACGCCATCGTTTGGTGGCCTGTATTAGAACCTCAGCATTGTGCAGTACTCAGATAATGTGCAGTCTCTGTAGTTATTTCCTTTTCTAGTGGCCAGAAAGCTTGATCTCCTATACTAGTAACTGATTGCAAATACTACCTTTTCAGTGATTATCATGGAGTCAGTGCGAATGCAAGCGCTGCAATATGCTTAGT
>NW_009659507.1:0-1056 GCF_000708025.1 Charadrius vociferus | reverse complement strand
GGGGGGGGGGTTGTTGTTTTTTTAATATTCTTCTGGTGAGGAAATTAGGTAATTTTCTGCAATGACATTTTAATAAGAAGAAACACAGTCAAGTGTCAGAGTGAGCAGTAAATTCTGCTCTCTCTAAAGACGTATGCTGGCCTCTAAAACTATTTGTAAACACCTTGAGAACAGACCTACTTTACTTTTACTATTAGATTGCCAAGTTGGGTGAGGAAGTTTAAGCCTTCACTAATAAACTACAATAAGAAGTGTTTCATGTTGTTTGATTAAATAAAATTCATTAATCCTGATGCTGCCTGGTTATTTTTGCATAACCGGTTCTATGTCATCATAATTAAAGACTATCACAACTCATACACAAATGGGGTGGATTAAGGTCAAGGATCATTAGCATTTCCTAACTTCTGAGAATTTGATTTTGCACAGTTAGTCATCCTTTATTTTGAGGCATTTTTTATATATACATACACACAGACTTACCAGTTTTTCCTCAGCTTCCTAATAGTTTAGCTACATGAAAACCAACTAAGAAAAAAAAACTCTTAAAAAGCCAGATTCAGCAGTTAGGTAAATAACAGTGTCTCCCTCCTTTTCCAAGCATCTTGTTCCTTTCTCCGTGCTCCCACATGCTCTTTTCTTATATCCATGGTTCTTTTCTGTTCACATTTTTATCCTCATCTTCTTCCTCTTTAATCAAAGATTCTCGTTTCTCCTTCTATATATCCTCTTGTCCTTTCCTCATTCAGTGTAGACTTCACACTGCTCTTCCCAAACCTGCAGACTTCTTCACCTTGTCTACAGGTTTAAGCACAATGATTTAAGCAAGAATTTAGGATTGTTCAAAACATGGTTTCTGGTTTTGACTGCCTGGTATCATTTGGCATCAGATGGCATTGTGTGCCTGTTATTTGCACAGTGAACTCTGTCAGTTCAGACACCACATAGATCTGTGGCATACACTGCTGAGGTCACCTGTACAGCCATGATGTTGGTAATATCAAGTTATTAGGAATTTTATATTTACACAAACAGATTCCAAGTAAAGAAAAAAAA
>NW_009659506.1:0-1056 GCF_000708025.1 Charadrius vociferus | reverse complement strand
ACCATACAGTTGTTGCTGGGGTCACTACTGGAAACCTTAAGCACCAAGTATGTTTCATGTTAGTGTATACCTACTTAATGAAGTTTAGGATATATCCCATCTGATTAATACAGAAGTACAACTCAAGATAGCCTTGCGCAACCAAGTTTGGGCTAGCTCTCCCCCTTGCCCCCCCAACTAAGTATCGTTTTACATGCTGAACTCCACACTATTTACCACATCCACAGCTCATTACAACTACTCACAAATTTCTCTTACTGCATCTTCACAACAAACTTACAAACACTGCGCTTACTTTAAAATCGTACCATCTACATTCTGCTGTTGACATACCATAGCAGGATACTGAGATTGGGAAGGTTGCTGCTGGTACACAGACTGCATCAACAGCTGCTGTTGGACCATCTGCTGGTGCATTGCTTGTTGGTACTATTATTTGAAAAGAAGAAAATGGCTTTAAGAAGTCATGATCCCCCCTTTAGAAACACCCAAGTATTTAGAAGAAGTAACAATTAAAATAACACTGATGTGACTTCAGAGCATTTTTCAGGTAAGACATGGCATAACCAAGAATCGGCTTGCAATTCAGTCACCGCATTTTAGTGACTCTGTTTGGAACCTTTTCCATTTTCTCCCACCTATTAATACTAGCCTGTTTAACAAAAAAATTAGACTACATATTCAGCACTGCCTTTTCTATGGCAGGCCAATTAGCATCGTAACTTTTGCAACTAATACCAGTGCTCTGCCCCTTCAGAAAATACATCACCTCTGCTTTAAAGAATAACATGTCTCAACAGGGCAATAAAAGAGCGATAGCAATAGGCACCTTGGACAGGATCTGAAAGTTCTTGTCTGACCTAGCTGCTCTTCTGTTATGTTTGCAGTTATTTACGACACGCAACCTAAGCAATTATGCTTGACAGCATGCAAACTAGACAGTGTTAGAATACATGCTATCTGAAAAATCTGTGTGAACAGAACTATAAAAAGCAATGTCTTCACTGACCAAGAAACAGTTTATGTACAACCATCTACTGCAGGTATAGCATCACC
>NW_009659505.1:0-1056 GCF_000708025.1 Charadrius vociferus | reverse complement strand
TGACTCATCTTCCTCTTCATCCTCTTTCCCCTTACCCTCTTTGATGGCCCGTCCTACATGTATGTATTCATTCAGATTAAAGTTCCTATGGATTTCCTCTCTTTTTCCATCAAGGAAAGGCTTGACTGTGACAGGGGCTCCTTTTCTTAATGGTTTAAGCAGAGCAGGAATAAAAGGTGCTGAGCTCAGAGCAGCAGCAGAGTTGCGTTGACGCATGGCTGGAATACAGGCAGCCTTTGTAAAAGCAAGGGAGAGATCATTTACAGATCTGATATGTATCAATAGGTGTTTCTGCCCTCTCCAAGACAGAGATGCTACCAGCCCAATATGCTACTCTGCTCATTAGTGAGTGTGAGTCCTTGCGGGGGTGAGGGCCGGCATTTAAGAAGGTGCCAGGGCCCCAATAGCCACTGGCTACCTTGTTGTCTAGCAAGATTCTATCTCCCCCCGTTAGAGACACTCTCCATAGGCATTTGGTTGCAGTTTCTCCAAGCCCACTGCCGTAGCGTACTTATACATTGGCTATCTCAACTGAATCAAATGGAGTACTCTTTGTAGTGCGTTATCCTTTACCGCTCAAGGTCCTGTAGTTACTAACGTTCTAATCATTTCTCTTCAGTATACACTGTTACTACAAAAAAGGTGTCTCAGATTCACAAGAAGAGGAGCAGCTGAGCAGCCGAGCAGAGGCTGATCAAGAACATGTGCTAATTGGGAATGGCACAAGTAACACAGCTGCCAGCCGAGACCTTCCAAGGCTCAAGCGTTTCTTGCAAGGGGAACAAGGCAATTTACGGCCCACAGGAAATGAGCAGGGCCACGAAACCACCACAGTTAGGACAGCTAGAGCTAAAGGAGAACACACCCAAAACCCATGTGGCCAAGCAGCTTCTCTTCATTCACGGTAATTATAGTCTACACTATCCAGGGGCAGGGAAAACTCGGCCAAGTTTTACAGACAGATTTGCTCACCCAGATCTAAAAATGGTTCACAAGGGTAACAAGCAGATGCATGTGCATCCCTTTCTGCACAGCAGGCGCCCTTGCCTATCCACC
>NW_009659504.1:0-1056 GCF_000708025.1 Charadrius vociferus | reverse complement strand
TTCCATGTTTTATTTTAAATCCCTCTATTACCAGAATTCATATTCTGAACAAAATTTTTTGAATGTTAGTGGATTAAAATTGAAGACCTAAGGACAATGCAATGGCTTTCACTTTGGTTAATTATTCTTCTTTCCAAAAAGTTAGGCAGGAAATGTCCAGAGAAATACTGGACAAGTCTTAATTTGACAGTATTGTTTGAGGGAAGATCTTGCAATCAGATTTTGTGTGTGTTCATTTTTCTTTTCCTATATTTTAACAAATCTTAAAGCAGAGGCAGAGACTTAGGGACAGAACATCCTCAGGTGAATTTCGAAGGCATGAGACATGGTGAGAATATTAAGGTTTTTCAATGTTTGTTACAGTTCTTGAAATTGCCTGCAAAGACGTAGTATTTTCTCAGTAGAGTCTTGCAGTCTGTGTAGTCTCAGAGATGTATTTGTTTAATTCACTGAATAAAAATAGTTTAAACAGCTTTCTTTCCTCTCTCCCTGTTAGCAATTCAGATTCAAAATCCCAAGGATCACAGTTTAACTTGCAGATTCCAGATTAAATGTACACGTTTGGCAGCCACAAAACCTTTTGTTTACTTTTAGAAGGAACAAAATTTATCTAAGATCACCAGAAATTAGTACTCATTTTCTTTTTTAAATTTGCTTTTCAAACTCTCAGGGAGCTGATACAGTTGTAGGATATAATCTGCTGCATAATATCCTAGTTTCTGTTATTTTCATTGCTAGGATTATAAATTATTGGCCTCGGAGCTCAAAACATACCATATCCTTTTATATTTTGATTTTGCTTTCAACTTTAAGGTAAGAATGGAAGATACTGGAATTCTTTGGGTTTCTCTACATGGGGAAGGGTATCTAGCAGAGCATGAATTTCTTTTAAAACTAAGAAATTTTTCTTATCCTCCACAGTTGTAGGTGCTGATTTTTTTTCAGACTGAGGTGATGTTTTTCAATTAAAATACCAGTGGAGTGTAATTTCAGAAGTGCTGCAGTGGAAGTGCATGTTTTCCTTATTTGCCATTTCTACTCATGCTAAAAAAAAAA
>NW_009659503.1:0-1056 GCF_000708025.1 Charadrius vociferus | reverse complement strand
GAACAATTTCCTGGTGATGGCAAGGCACTGAAACTCATAAGAAAGAGGAGCAGCATCCAACTACAGTACTCAAATCTTTTGTGGCTCTGGCCAGTCAGGCAGGTTTTGTTTCCAGATCATTTCTTACAGAGGAACCCACCGTGTTCCTGGACTGTTAAAGGGTTTGCACAAATGCACCAACCTGGAGTCTGACAGAAACAACTTCCTCAATGATTTACATGTTAGAAGGAAAGGTCCTTCTCTGTTGTATTTTTTCCCCTTCTCTTCTGGCTCTCTTTTGTTTCTTGAGAGGCAGAGATCTTCCTGCTTGCTTTGTCCTTCTATACTTCATGTCCACTTTTTCACCCTGTTGAAATTCTCTGCCTTGATTGTCAAGCTTCTCAACAGATAACCTCTTTACAGTAATGGCTATCCTCTATTCTGTTGTTGCCTTCAAATTATCGAATTCCCTTTCTCATGGAAGATAAACTGAACATTTCAAGCTCAGTTATAACACTTGAAGGCAGTAGCTCTGCCTCATAGATAGAAAAAAAAGAGAAATGAAGGAAAATGTGGTTATGAGATGTGATAGCTCAGTAAGACTCTCATCATGTACCAGTGGGACATACATTGTGTGCAAGCAGTTCTTCATTGCAGTGCTTCTCAATAAGAAATGTTTTGGTTTTCTTTTTGTTATTGAACTATAGTTCAAAAGACAGTGGGGAGTAGAAATTATATTACTATATATTTCTTTTAGAATTATACTATGCAATGATGCTGTATATAGTATTTTTTACATATTGTGGAGTTATTATTAAAGAGACTTCCACTCAAAATTCAGTAGCCCTAGCGGGGGGGCGGGGGTTATATACTAAACCAGACAGCAATCTAATGCATCATTGACACTCTGACATCCCCATGGCACAGAGAAGGGCTGAGAAACTGCCTCGTGCAGGGGTGCAAGAGAGCCCAATGGTCTTAAGTCCCTTCACAAAACCATCCATTCTGTCATGCGATTGCCCTCATCATGTGTCGCTTTATGGTATTATAGGAAATCACACTATGTAGCTTTTTTTT
>NW_009659502.1:0-1055 GCF_000708025.1 Charadrius vociferus | reverse complement strand
AAATGAAAGGGAGCACTTTTGATGGAATGTGAAAGAAGCCAATTTAAAAAAGGAAATGTGTGCAGAAGGAAGAGAAAATATGCCACAAGACTTGGAAGGGAAAGTGGTGAAGAGGCTATAAAGAGTTTGGAGGTGGATTCCCAGAGAGACTTGATGTTTTTTAAGAGAAAGTGAAGCAAAGAGGCTTAAGATCAAAAAGGACAGAGTAATTAAAGGATAATTAGAGTAAGAGTAGAAGAGAAAAGGTATTTGTGCATGTGTAGGATAACTGGACTTTACAAAATGAAACTGGGACTTGGAGATAAGGGTAAATTTAAGGGAACTTTTAATCAGTTTCTACCTTTTAAGTTCAAGGTATAGCAGCAAATCCAGCATCATACAAATAAAATTGGTTTTAAAAGTTCTAAGCAGCCCTTGCTCACGCTTTTACCGTTCAGTGTCTGTGAGGTGAGCAGAGTGAAATCTTGAAATCTTTCTGGAAGACAAACATGGAATGAAGAGCCTTTCAGCTGAGGTGTGATGCTCTTAAAAACATTACAGTGACCTTGCACATCAGCAGTCATGTTCACGCTTGCACTTCTGAAAAGACTGAATTTGTGCTAGGGGTGGGTATAGCAATTTGAAAATGGGCTGTCTCTCATGAAGGCGCATGGTTAAGAAGGCACTATAGCTGAAGAAACAGCTTATGTCTGTTCTGCTTACAGAAATGAGGCAAACTAGATTGCTCATATTGTAGTCCATTTTGGTTTTCAGTTATGGAAACAATGGTGAAATGCTTCCTATCTTTTTGAGAGGTCATAGTTGTGCTTCCTCCTGAAATTTCACAAAGATTTTTTTGCTGCAGTTGTAAGCTGACTCTTCTATTGACCCAGCTAGTGATCAGAGATTGAAACCATGCAGAGACGCAGAGTCCTGCAGGTTTACTGCAGGAAGGGAATTGGATTTAGGAGAATTATGAGAACAGTTTGGGCTAAAATAATTGAAAAGCAAGGACTGAGAAAATGTTTATGCTAGGGCACAACTAAATTTAGGAGAGCTATAGAATAGATTTTTTT
>NW_009659501.1:0-1054 GCF_000708025.1 Charadrius vociferus | reverse complement strand
GCCTGATAACCATTTCTGTGTGCTGGATAAAACACGGGCTTGCCTTTGTGTACATGTAAGAACTAGATGAATCTTGCCCTCCTTCACAGCATCCTGTAGCCTTACAGCAGAACTTGGAGAACATGCCTTCACAGTGCTCACTAACTTGGGGGTGTGAATACAAAGGATGACTAGTAGCATGCTTAATCAACCAGTCTTCAGGTATAGGTAAAGAAAATACTCTCTCTGGTGCATGGTTCAAATATACAGGAAGGGGAAGAAGAGTAAGTTGGAGGATGAAGGAATAGGAATTGTGGTGGAAAAGAGGACATCACATTCATGTTTTCACTTCAAAATGACCAGCTCATCTTGCGGTAGGAAAGTGGAAAAGTGGAGAGTTGATCCTTGTCTCTGTACTTGGCCAAACCTCTTCAACCTTCACGAAGAGTGTTCCCTGATCCCTGGTTGGTACTCTGATCGTAGCCTCTGGTAGCGTTACCTGCTCTCAGCAACGAGATGGTCCTCGGAAGCACTGACGTGTTGCACACCAGTACAGTGTGGCAAATGCTTTAGTGCTGGCATTTCCTATTGAATGAAGGGCACTGTCCCTCTGATACTGCCAAGGCACGTGTTCATTCAGCGTGTGTAGACCAAGGTCCTGCTTCCCCTTCCCCTACAGCTCTTCTGCTTCAGAGAAAGCACACTCCTTTCTGCAGGGGATTTAGTTGTGCAAGAAGTTCTCTGGTTCTTCAGTAGCTGTTTGTGTTAATACCCGGGGGGGAATCTGAGTCCTGGTGCCTTAGGCTGGTTTCTGACAGTAGATAAAGATGAGGGTTTTTTAACTTCAGAGACATCAATATGGGCTGTAGGGAAGCACGGGAGTTGGAGGAGCAGAGTGTGGCGTTGCTTATATAGACAAGGGGACCTTCTCCCCAGACAAGGCAAGGAACAGGCTATAAGATGAATGTGTTTTCTGGAGGATCAGCCTGGTAGTAGACAGGCAGTGGAAAGAAGAAAAATACTGTCTACTCTCTTATTGGCAGGCAGCAGGGAAGGGGGCTTTTCTGTGATTTTT
>NW_009659500.1:0-1056 GCF_000708025.1 Charadrius vociferus | reverse complement strand
CCTGGGGAGGGGTTCAAAGGCAGGAACAAGCATGACGGCACTGTGTACTACTGTAAGCCCAGCGCCTTCAAACAGTTCCTGGGCATATGGCCAAGGCGGTGGGAGCAGAAGGACCTCTGTGTGAAGACTGGGGATGATCCCAATCCCTGGTCAGCCTTACCCAAACAGTTCCTGAGTGGGAAGCCTACCTGTCTGTAGGGATGGATGGGATTGCTCTTGAGATGGACTGCTGCCACTGTTAACTCTGCTCTAGGCTGCAAGAGAAGGATTTGGAGTCGAATGTGGTAACGAAACAAGCTGGACAGTGTCAAAATCAGGGCAACAAACCACACAGCAGACCTCTTTCCAACCTGTTTACACCTTCTTCTTCTCCTCTGTGCAGAGGGATGTGAGCAGCCCCAGTGGGACTCAAAGCTCCGCTTTACCCCAGCGCAGAGGTTTTACAGGCTTAGTGAAGAGGTGACACTGAACTGCTCTGTGAAGGACTCTCTTCACCTTGCTGTGATCAGATGCGCAAAAGGGACATCTCCAGGTTGGAAGTACGCTTGGGAGGTGAAGGACATTCAGGGAACATGGCATCCAGTGGTAGAGAACCTGACCTGCTCCATGGGTAAGTGGAGGAGCAGTAGGTCTCCCCTGCTACATGTGCTTCTCCCCGAGGAGGGACCTTTGACATCCTGTCATATCCATGAGACACCTTGGCCACAGAGATGGGCCCAAAGTGGCAGCAGTCTCCAAGATATGGAGTGACAGAAACCTTCAGTGTGGGACAGGTTTTGTCACTGCCCCTCCATCTCCTCCCTGTCCGCTCCCAAGTTGCAAGCTATGCGGAAGTTAGAGGAGGCCAGATCCTGCCCCTCAGTTCACCTCTCTCCCAGTATTCTATATCACCGCCTTTCCCAGGCACACACTCCTTTCCTGCACTTGAGGGCCCTTGGGTTTTTCTCATGGTGTTGAATGCTAACACCACAGTTAGTCACGGCAAAGCCTCAGCCCCCTCCTGCCTGAGCATCCCCTTTTCCTGAGAAGGACTCTCACACTTTTGCCCTGACAGGA
>NW_009659499.1:0-1054 GCF_000708025.1 Charadrius vociferus | reverse complement strand
TCTGTGTTCTGGGAATCAGGCCGCAAAACCTTTTCTTCCAGAGTAGACTATTTGTAACCACCTGCAAGAAATCTGGCATATTGCACGTGCTTACATCGGGAAGGCTGACATAGAGCTACTGTTTTGCCAGAATATAAATGAGAAACACAAGAGAAGGGAGAATTATAGACTGAAAAAAATGCGTATCGTGCCTAATGGGAACTAGAAGGAGCACGCCATCGTTATTAGATGCACTGCAGAGAATAAAAAAAGAAGGAAATGGCTGGTAGATAACAGATATGATAGATCTGCGCATTTCTGAGCTTCGAGACAATACCAGAACTAAGAGATACTTAGTCTGTTGTTTACATCTCTCCTGGAAAGGTTAGCAAAAGTGACAAACATGAAATAATGGCTCATTCTCTACATAATATGATGATTTAGCTTTTTTCTAAAAAACCTGTGTTATTTAATCAAAAAGGTGTTAAGAGGCCATAAACTGGGCTAAAGGTTTCAACAGTTGCCAGAAAAATACCACAGAATACAAACCAAAGCATTGTTCTTTCTTCCTTCATCTGAGACCTTCAGTGAGCTCACCTAATATATGTGAATTTAACAGATGAAGAGAGAAGTTTTTTGTGCCTCTGACTGTTAGGCTGGGTTAGGAGAGACCAAAGGTACAAGTGTATGGTACCTGTACTATTGATGCTCTGTCTGAGGGAAATGCAGTTTCTTATGATTCAACATTGACTTCCGAAATAATGATGGCACTTTCCCCATAATCTTTTGGTCAAACTCAGAGGAAATTTATGATCCATGAGAATTAAAATTCAGATATGCAGTGGACTGTTCTGTTGTCGGGCATGAGCAAAAAGGGGCCCTAAAATCACACTTTTACACATTTTATTTAGTACATTTAAATATCTGCATTTTTGTAAAGCTCTATCTATCAGTAGCTATACAGACACAGAAACACAACTCTACACACATCCCGGTATTATTCTGAGACTAAACGAAACCAAAATTATCACCAAAAATTGTCTTTGCGGCAAGGACCGTGGAGCACGACACCTTG
>NW_009659498.1:0-1053 GCF_000708025.1 Charadrius vociferus | reverse complement strand
GTGCAATTTGTGCATTTTGCATTATTCGCAGTTCAAAATATTGTGAGTAGTTTGTAACTGTTGAGTGCTGTGTTCATCAAAGAATTAAACTGAGAACAGAAGTTAATAGATGTATTATTAGAATAGGTTGCCATAGGATCTCCTCTGACGGGAATAAAATTGGAGAGGGAGTTGTATTTTGTCCTATTGAATTCAATACCAAAATCAACATTTCAAGGCGTGAGTCAAAATTATAACTGTCTGTTCTTAATGGTCAGTTCAAACTAATGCATTAGCAATGAGATGTACTACTTGGAGAGTATGGTGAAATACAAAATATAAACAAAAGTTGATACACGTGTAAGAAACTTTATAGTGTGGGGGTTTTTTCAGTTTAGAATACAACTATCTCTTGATTTTGTTTTTCAGGTAGCTGAAATGCATGGGGAACTGATTGAATTCAATGAGAGGCTGCACCGTGCTCTGATGGCCAAAGAAGCTCTTGTGTCCCAGATGAGACAAGAACTAATTGATTTGAGAGGGCCGGTAAGTGCGTGTTTATTACTATGTAGAATACCACTCTGGAATAAGATCGAAATCATTACTTGTGATGATATAAAATATATATTAGCTTATAAGAAATAACAGCTAATAACACATCTGTCAGGAACACCTGACTTGGCATTTTTGATAGTGTTTGCTTTTTAGCAGAACTGAATGTAAAATAAATATATTCAGACAATAAACTATTCTACCAACTAGTTCTTCACTTTGGCTTTTTGCGTTAAAAGATTGGGTTGAAATTTGAAAAATAATAGGGAGGAAACAGAAGGAGTCAAGACTGTTCCTAATAGTTGTCCATTTCTGAGTGAGGCATGTTTTGATCGTTTTTGTTGATATGATTATGTGGTATTGCTCCTTACTTTTTTGCTTGCACTGGAAGCATTCATGCCTATTTTATCATTTACTTTATGTAAAGTGGCTGATGACAGTTCTGTGTGCATTAGTGAAGCAGGATTTCACCTATAATTTTCAGCCTTTTAGACGGAAACAATCATATTATTGTGTTGAGAT
>NW_009659497.1:0-1054 GCF_000708025.1 Charadrius vociferus | reverse complement strand
CTTTCCTGTAGGCCTCTTAGAAGGGAAGTTAATGCCGAAGAAACTGTAACTGGAAATGCCTCCGGTTACGTCTGGAATCTGTCACAAGTTCAGCTGCAAGCATGGTGGTTACAGCCATAGCCTGCCCATCTATAGCCTTCTCCCTTGGGAACTAATTGACTATGTAATCTGTAGCTTGTGGTGGTTACAGGTAACTTGGTATAGACAAGTCTGAAATGGCTCAAATCAGTTACTTCGGAAATTACCTGGAGATATCTGCAGCTGCTCTTCTTGTCATGTTTCCACTGAAATGACTGACAGAGTCATCCAAGTTTTACAACCAAATAGAGCCAAGTGGAAGGCTTGTTTCCATCATCTACTGCAGAAGTAGAACAGATTTGTTCTGCAAGTTTAACAAGAGCCCTCTTCCCTTATTTACGGTTAACATTCAAGAAAACATAAAATCTAGATCATAAAATTCTTTTCTGAATGCACCACACATGTTAAAATCCCACACAAATTGTTCCTCAGTATGTATATGAAAAAGTCTTCTGTGGGGACTTTTGAGCTTCATCTAAAGCAAGGATAGATAGCTGGACCTGGTTTTGATAAAAGCAGATATCAGATGACAGGAAAGAATATCTAGGGAAGGAAACAAAAGAACATTTCCCCATCAGCTGTTAAAGTCCAAAGAAAATTGGAAAAAATATTGTTGACGGATTAATGGAATTTTGCCTATGATAAAACCCTTTATGGCTTAATTGCTTTGTCAGTTTGATGTAGCTGATATACACATATACATGGAAATCCATATGTACAGTGCTGTAATATATACTCTATCACACAGATCATGTGCTGTACAAGGGAGACCTTAATCCTTCCTCTTACTTCCCTCCCTTGTATAAATCAAGCTCTCATTTCCTACTGTCTTTTCTATTTTCGTTCTAAAGGATTAGTCATTTTTTTCTTTTTTTTAAGAAGCCTGAAATTCAAGTCCTGCCATGTATATCATTGAGTAGATGGATATCTATATTTTTGTTAATACATTTATGACGTGTTGATTTTGATGCTTATT
>NW_009659496.1:0-1054 GCF_000708025.1 Charadrius vociferus | reverse complement strand
AAAAAAACCTGACTGGTAGCACGGATTCTGTACCGGTTGCTTCCAGTTATCTTGAAACAGGATAGCTGTTGGTCTCCTCTCTCGCGGCCTGTTCTGCAAAACAGTTCTGCAAAACTCGTAATATGTTTTTAAACTGCTAATACTATTGTGGATAGCTTCAGAATGCACTTCTTTATAAACGGTGTTTACTATGACCTCCCACCTGCAGGTGTTTACAGAGCAGCATTAGTTCCCAGGCTATGGCCTTCTCAAGGCTGCACAAGGGAATAAAGCTGGCTTTACTCATCACTGAATTATGTCTCTAGGAAAAGCCTTTTTAAAATTTGCTTCATTTTTTTAGCTTGTGGGCAGTTAATGATTTACCAGCTTTTAGCCAGCTTCAGCCAGCATCTCTTGTTACAGCAGCGTGGATCTTCAGAACAGGAGCTGTGGTAAAATCTGTGCCTGAAGCAGTATTAGGGCTGGTAATCAGATGTAAGAGCCTTGAGTACTGCAGCTGTAAAATGCTTAGGATGTAAGAAGCTTGAGTGTAGAATCTAAGGCAAGAGAGGGTTTCACTTACGCTGGCCAAAGTGTGCTTTCTTCCCTTGGACAGCTAGTTCAGAAATGGCTGAGGTCCCTAGTTGTTCAACATCACCGGTGACAGAGAGTAAAATCAGCTGGACTAAACAGCTAGAGGAAGAGAAAAGAAACTCCACGTCTGCAGAAATGGAGGTCTTTCTGAGTTGGATATTGTTAAATATTTCATACCTGCTCTGTATCTGTTTATTAAAACAGCTGGTGGCAACAGGTTTTCATCATTTAATGGGAGTGACGTTTAGACTGGGCACTCCCTTTCTGACTGGTTTGTTTGCCAGTAGTAATTTTCTATTTAATTATGGGAGTTACTGAGCACTGGTTGGTATTTTGGGGTGTGACCCTGCAGAGGGAGGTCTGTATGTCTACTTCAGCTTAGGTTGCTGCTAAATACACAGAAAGCTTGAAAATTGCTCAGAAATGTTAGTGAATAAAAACAGGTGCTCTGGGCTATGCTGTAATACTTTTTTTTTTTTTT
>NW_009659495.1:0-1052 GCF_000708025.1 Charadrius vociferus | reverse complement strand
AAAAAAAAAACAACCAACCTTTCCTCTGTGCATATGGGCATATAAATGCTTTTAAGGCTTTTTAAAGAAAGGGCACAGATTTAGATCCTGTTGAAATACAGGACACTAACAGAAGTAGCTGGCAATGACTTAGTGAGTGTCTAGAGGGAAAGGAGATTTGGAAGGAGTATACATGTATGGAAGTAATAAATTGCAACAAAGTTCTTATCATTTGCTGTATCAAATTATAAGTTAGTTAATTCTTCTGATGCTTCTTTACAGTCTTTTTGAGTCTCAGTAAACACAGAGCTGGAGAAAATCCATAGATTTTAAGAAATCATACAGAACCTACTGGTTATATTTGGCATGCACCAGGAAAAGATCTCATGCTGTCTGCCATCAACTCCTTCTCCAGATGACAAGTTTACAACTGTTACTAAGTTATGAAAAAGTCAATGCAAAGAAATAAATTAAATGCAGGCAATAAGCAATCCTTCAATATAAGGCAAATGGGGAAAATCCTCAAGAGCTGCCAAGTTTGAGGGATATGCACAGTTCAAGGCTGAAAGATCATTGCTCCAAAAGGCACAAAGAAGAAATAAAAGCAGAGTGAGTGGTTGAGAGCATATGTTAAGATGCTTTCTGAAGCCATTAAAATACATGAACTGCATTCCACTAATTTTCTGAACAGACCTTGAGTTTTCCTTTTGCTTGCCCTTGCTTTGTTCTATGATCTCTACTCTAGTGAAACATCAAAATAATAATCCACTGTGAAAGACCTTCATGTTCATCATACAAATCATTTCATATCATAACACATTTTAAGAGTTGCCAGTTAAACGCAGCAACCATTAACTGAAAAGCAGAGATGCCAGGTGTATGTAAATCATTTTTCTGGAATATCCCAGGAAAAAGAGGAAACAACATTATAAAACAGTAAGAAAACATCGAGATCGGCAGACTGAAAACAACTAGATGATTTGTCTGAATGGAACCAGTGGGACAAAATTAGTGTAAGCATCTTTAATCTGGATCACTTAAAATAGAAATGGTTTGGTAACAGAGAAATACAA
>NW_009659494.1:0-1052 GCF_000708025.1 Charadrius vociferus | reverse complement strand
CAGCGAATTGCCTATTTGCCAAGGTTTGCTCCCAGTTTGTACTAACCTTATGAGAACACTCAGTGCACCCAAGGGGGTAACTAAGGTCGCAGGTGCAAAAGCATAGGCAGCAAAGTTTGCAGCTTCTCCTAATCCCACTGCAGAAGACAGAACATTTGGATCAGGTTGAGTTGGGAGCGGGGGGAGGAATAAAAAGAGTATCAATATAAATATTTTGCATAACAGCAAATATAAGCCAAAATCTTTTTTCTACACTATACATCCAAATTTTCCTTTCAAAATTATCTAACCTCCTCTGGACATAATAAAGGCTGAAGAAAGTTAAATACTTTTCCCCTAAGTACTCCTAGCAGCTGGACAGATTCAGTCCCATCACTTTTGACTGGATATTAAAGAAAAGGTGGTTATTCTGCAAAGAGCAAACACAGTATTTGAAAGATGGCTTTCAAATCAGATGGCTTCTGTCATAAAGGTGATGGCAAAGGCATTTCTTTTAAGTGAAGGAAGTGAAAAATCAGGGAATAAATCTCTTTAAAACAATCTGCTTTATGTAGTATTTACATACAGGTTGAAAGGAAAGAGGTTACTTACTTGAAAGCAATCCAGCCCACCAAAGCCATTCCTTCAAATAAGAATATCCACCCTGTCCTGAAAGCGGAAAAAATAATCTCATCTTAGAAGAAAGCCATCACCTTTATTATAATAAACTAAACCACAGCTTCACATTTGCCTCTAGTCATATAAAGTACTGAAAGAGCATGTTATCTGGATGCAACATGAAGAATATTTTGTTTGATTTTGACTGACATTTTTATTAATCACTCTACTGCTTTGTGGCTCAGACTTCTGAAAAATTATATTTGACTAAAGGGAGAGTTCCAAGCAAAAGTAAAATGTCCGTGAAGGTTGTTGGTGAGCTTGAGAAACACTTCAAAGTGCTTCCCCACGTCAGATCCAATATATTCATACACAGTCAGCTGCATTCTGACTCTGCTTATACTTTAAATCGAGAAATTAGAAAGAAAAATGCCACTGCATGCATTTTTTTTTTT
>NW_009659493.1:0-1052 GCF_000708025.1 Charadrius vociferus | reverse complement strand
CTTTTATTACTCAATCTCAAACCCATAGCATACTTCAATACATTTCTTAATAGTCCAATCTGTTTGCTGAGTTTTTCTCTTGTTATATCACAGATAACTCAGTCAATGTCAATAAAGATAATTTAATTTGAATTTTTTTTTGATAAAAGCCATATTATAGGACTTTTGTGTTTAATGAAAAAATATAAAAATAAGCTATTAATTAAAAAACATCTGTAATGTGCACTCACTAACAGTTAATGTTCATTTTAGAGTGATTGTCTACATAAGTGCTTCATTTGCACAAAGGTTTCAGATTAATAATGTCTACTGATGCTGTGGAATGGAATAATCATTACCAATGATTGGATTTGTCTCACCTAAGACAAGATTTCTGCAATGTACATCCATGCGGTCTATTCCTATCATCCTAGAATCCCTTTTTAGTCAACAGAGAGTGTCAGGCACTTTTATGGAATGCTGCATGTGACCTATTGAGTGAAACTTAGGACATGAAATTGATCTTTGGCGAGATGAGATTTATTTCATGTCCTAAGCTCCACTGTTGGTATTTACTAAAGATTCATCGTTTATAGAGCAAACTGATTCAGATGTAACCATCTGCTCTGTGAATGTCCACAGTTGATGGGAAGAATTCCACCAAAGAAATGAGCAACTTTGTCACTGTCTATCTCAATCAGGGGAGATACTCCTTTTTCTGAGGGGTACTCAATTGTTCTTTTTAGAGAATTGAATGTAGCCTACAGAGGTTGATAGGCCAACGGGCAAAGATCTGTGAAACTATTAATGTCACCCAGTAAGAGATGGAGAGGTTTGGGTTCTAAACCAGCTGTGACACGTGAAAAAATATTGTCTGGTCACAGTGTTCTGGGTTGTTGCCATATTGGCTTTATCACAGACATTAGCTGCTACATACAGAAGTGCCAAACCCAAACAGAACCTAGTCTTTGTCAGGTTGTCCTGCACTATATTTGTCTAAATGGGCAAAGAAAGAGTACCTCATCTACTTCTGTCAGATTCACTAGTCGTTCACAGAATCACAGAATCACAGA
>NW_009659492.1:0-1052 GCF_000708025.1 Charadrius vociferus | reverse complement strand
AGGGTGTCAGTCACAGCCGGTGCCTGAAGCGAGCTCTGTCACCCCGTGGTCCTCGGCTGCTGCCTGGCAGGATGGGGGAAATGGCATCACGAGTCATACGGGGTCAAATGGGCAAACTTGCACCTGGGCTGTGATCCTCGTAGCTCTTAATGGCAAAGTTTATTAGGTTTAGGTACGTCGGTGTAATAAAGATGCAGCCGAGCTGTTGTGTGTTCTCAGTGACTAGAGCTCTGAGACTCTTGTGAATGTTTTGCAGCAAAACCAGAGAAGTATAGAGACAATTGCGGTCTCAATCAAGGGAAAAAGTGGGCAGAAGGAAGCCTATTACGTCTCTAGAGACGAAGAAGGATACGCATCCCACTTTGTACGTCACTAGCGGGAATTGCTAGCTTTCCAAATTGTATTCGCTTACCTACCATTTAAAAGTAAAAAAATTATGTACGACAAATTGCAGGAAGTTAAAGCGCTGATCTGATAAGGAGTAAACATGCCAGAGCTGGGGACCCTGCAACAGAGTGCCCTATCCTGGATGTTGCAGTTCTCAAAGCTGCTTGTCTGCAGATCACGCTGTGATCGTAACAGAACTTTGTCAGCTATGCTGTTGGCGATACTGACTTCTTTGCCATGGAGGAGTGGCAAAGAGCAGAAGGGTGGAATTCATTGAAATTGACTGTCTTGGTCCAGATATCCAGAGTATTCACCAAACGTCTGTTTCTCAGGTCACAGTCAGGAACAGGGAAGACAGCAACATTCTCCATCTCTGTTCTGCAGTGCCTGGATATACAGGTAATTTCCTAGCACGTGCTCAGAATGTTTTTTAGCTAAATCGATGGAGTCTTTATCATAAAAGCCTTCGGTTTTAGAGTGAATAAATGAAGCTTTACACTGAAATCTTTTCATTATGAGCAGTGACCTTCAGACAGATTCCTGAGTGAAAATTTCACCAGGCTCTACTCTGTAACAACTTAGTTGTTAAACCCACCTTAGCAAAATAAGTTCAGATAAAGCCTTGTAATTGTAGAGTTGGCTTTAACAGCTGACCTCTTTCACAT
>NW_009659491.1:0-1051 GCF_000708025.1 Charadrius vociferus | reverse complement strand
AGATGGATTCTGGTTCCTCATTCCATGTAGACCCAGAATTCTCTCTTGAAGTTTAGCCAGAGGATCAGATGTCCAAGGAAGCAGGATCAGCCTTGTCATAGTAATTTCTTGCAGCAATAGTGTCTTCAGTTGACCAACACTTAAGCTTTCTCACAGTTCTTCTTTCCTGTTTAGTTGGAAACCTGTTTAACCTGTAACCAGTGCAAAGTTCTTGCTTGTAGAAGTGAGGGACATACAGTCTTACGCAGGTAGTCATCCTATCAGGTGAGCCTAATCAAATTTTTTAGCAAGTTAAGTAGCCCCATTGAGACTAATGCCCACATTTGTATGCTGGAAATACATTCTACGTGTTTTATAGAAGCCAGGCTATATGCATGTTGCCTTTCAGGACTGATATCATAGTTCTGTAAGACTGTACCACGAGAAATGCAAGACAAACTTTCGGCCATTGAAATATAGCAGAAGTTTGTAAGACAGAAGTTGTCTCTAAACAAGGTATAAGGCAGAGATCCATTCCAGAATTCCTAAACATTCCCACAATGAGCAATAAGAAGTGAATAGTTGTATTTGCATCCCTTACATTTTTATTTTTCATGAGTTTCTACCAAAAACATTTGCTTGAAATTTGGATCATGTTTCCTGAAAGTTTTGTAGATCCATATGGGTGCATTTGTGCTTTTGCTTTTTTTGTAGTCTTGGATTTCAACATCAATTGTTCCCATGGTTATGTTCAAAACCATTCTCTAAACACAGTCTGGTATCGCCTGAGTTGTGTTTTGACACAATGGCTTTAGTTAAGAGATGTAGGTTTGGATTGTTTTGGTTTGGTTTTGTCTTTCAGTTTGTCAATACTTAAGGAAACGTGCTGAGACTGTAGCTTATTACCCACACTACATCATAGGCAATCATATTTGTCCTTTATTTTGTATTACCCAACTCTGTTGTCTACAAGCACAACTGAGCTGGTGCCATCTTCTTCTTTACGTACGTGATGAAGACTTCAAAGAGACCCTGACTCACTTCTGAAGCTTCTAATTCAAGATCAACATTT
>NW_009659490.1:0-1052 GCF_000708025.1 Charadrius vociferus | reverse complement strand
GAAACCAATGTGCATTGTAATTAAACAACTTGTGAGAAATTAATGGTATTGGAGTTCTCTAATGGATATTTAATCTACAACACAAAGAAAAATCTTTAAAGTGCTCTAAAATTGTTTTGACAGAAAGCCAAATAGGTATATTTCAGATAATCTCAATCAGCTCACGCACATAAATACAATTTCATAATGGAAATGTAAATGTTAACTTTATTCTACCCACTTTGCCTGCATTGTGTGTTGTATATTTTTATCAGAGATTGTCACATGTGATTAATATGAGTAGAGTAGAAGGTGTCAGAAACTGAGTAATGGAGCTCTGTATCATTACACTTCATGCTATTTGTATTTTTCCCGAGATTAAGTTCATGTACTTAACAGAAATTGTTATTGGTCCCTATCAAGTGTACTTGATCACACAATCACAATAAGCTACTAAATGTTGCAGCCATGAAAATATGAACTTCAGATACAACAATAGAAAGAACATTTGTAGGCATGACTTAATTTAAGAAATGCTATATTATGCTATACTGCTGCCAGGGATTGGCATCTCCATACAATGCAGGGCGGACATACCAGCTTAACTAGGCAATAGCTTGGGAACCTTCTGCATTGCAGTCCTTTGAGCAGTGATGATATGTCCTTAAAAAGCTTCATTAGTTTATCAGAGCAACACACTGGCTAAGGGAAGATGGTTGCTTCTGTATGGACATACTGTTCAAAACCAGGAATGGACATGAGGTATATAACCACAATTTAAAAGTGGGGTTGATTGTGGTATAAGAAGAAATAGGACACAGATTCAATATCCTGCAAGCTGTGTAGCAATGTCTGAAGCTAAGCTCCCATGTATGGCACCTGAAAGATCTCAAGGTAGCTTAAAACATACTTTCTGTTAACCTCAAGAGCCCTGCTTAACTTGGGAGAAAGGAAGAGAGAGTAGACTTTGGCCTGTTCACAGACCTGCTGGAACAATTGTCATGGGAGACGGTTCTGGGGAAAGGGCAAGTCCAGAAAGCTAGTTGATTTCAAGGATCACCTCCTCCAAGCTC
>NW_009659489.1:0-1052 GCF_000708025.1 Charadrius vociferus | reverse complement strand
AAAAAAATAAATCTGTGAAACAGACAACATCCTTAGAAAGAATTTGTACATAATTCTAAAGTGTACTTCAGTCAAAGGATCATGATCCTGATGGTCTTCACTTCTGATTTAATACTTTGCTGTCTCAAGTTGACTTTATTGCAGTAGCAATGCAATGATGCTAGAACGGCACTGTAAATAAAACATGCCAACTTGGTTGCACAGTCCAAATAAATAACTTTAAATAAATAAATAACGTCACCACACAAACATCAGTCAAAAATGCAATTAAAAAGAGCCTCTTGCTTTGTGTTGTAAAAATATGAAATAGTACTCAGGACAAGCTGTTTCAAATAAAATTCTTTCCTATATTCAGCAACTCCAAGGTCAAAGTACTGGAACTTCATTTTTCGAAGTTGAAAGGATGATTTAATAATTATTTGGTATGAAGACAACTCTGTTTCTCTACCCTGCATACAATATCAAATTCAGTATAGCTTGATATATTGTGTATTTTCATTCACGCTTTCATTACAGCCCTGTGAAGTACAATCATTTATTATACATTCTCTTGAATCTTTTTGAAACAGCAAACAAAATGTAAAACGCAAAGGGAGAGAAAAGAAAGCACCAGAAATCTTAATAGAAAAACAGTATTCCCTTTCTTATCCTCCTGTTCTAACCATGAACTGCAGTGAGCACTGAACAGTGGTGGACATTGGAAAATAAAACTGAACGATAGGACCTTATGCAGCTTTAACATCCTAGTACAGCAGTGATAAATTCTGAGTGCCACCACAGTGTCACCTCTATGATAATTACTCAAGGAATAGATATCTCATTAAAGAGAACTAAGTGTCTCAGAAATGGTCTTTGCTAGCAGAGTTAGTAATATATTGGAGAGAAAGGACATGTCAGTTCTCAATTCTTTGCTAAACTTGAGTTCAACAGTCTAACATGTCTAGTACTAACAGCAAAAGTCACTCAGGCTTTTGATGCTCCTTTTCCTCGCCTCAGCCCAAATGACCTTATTTTTGGAACCATAAAATCATAGAATTGTCTACGTTGGAAGG
>NW_009659488.1:0-1052 GCF_000708025.1 Charadrius vociferus | reverse complement strand
GAAAATAGTTAGAATGATTGTAGTGAATGAAGAGGCAAAAAATGTTTTCTTCAAGGCTAGAGTAAGATGTACGTCAAGAAAAGGAATTTTACAAGTTTTTGTATATTTACACCAAGAACTTGGCATCTTCTTTCATTTACATTGGGATAAAACCTGTCTTATTTTATTATGCTCAAGGAATTACTTATGACTTATGCTGGCATGGAAAAAGAGAATTGAGATGAGAGTTTTGCCCTACCTCAGTAGCTGACTCACATCCGGTTCACATATATCTAGACAAAGCCAAAGACTAATCCTTTCCAAAGCATGCTCATGGATGGCCCACTGCAGAGTGCCACAAAAAAAGTGGCACTGCGTTGCATGAGCTTTACTTCCACATTAGCTGTATTCTAACATAGAGAAATGACCCTTTATATACACAAATGTAATGAGAACAGCAGTTCTCATCCAAAGCAAGGGGCAAATGGCTTTGATAACAAATGTATACGGCTCCTGTCAGAAGCAGCAGCCAAACATTTTGTTCTGTATGTCATTAACGTCTGAGGCAAAATTTTGTGCATTTTGGAAGACTTTTTGAATGCTGGTTAAATGGCCACCTACCAAGCATTAAGTTCTCCTCAGTACGAATCATGTCGCTAAGGAAAGATTTGGCCAAATCATCCATAACTTCTTCAGAAGCTGAACAAAAGTCACAGTTTCTCAGAACTTCCCAAGATCAAGTAAATTATCAGAAATAGCATTAAAAAACAACAACATCAAAAACCACCTGTAGAAAGTGTATTCCCTCTCATGGCAGACTTAGAATATGTACTGGGAAGACCGCAGTGAAAATGTTTATTCAATTTCCTCCACTTCACCCATATAATACTTGAACGAGCCATCTGCAATGCACTTCTGTCTGTCTGGTTGCCAAACCAACATCAAAAAGAATAACTGATAATTAAACTCTATGCTTGCACGTTGGTCACACTGCTTCCATGGCAAGTTGTGCAATTTATAAATAGACTAAGATTTGAGGAAGGAGGGGAGAAAGAGAAAATAAAAAAAAAAAA
>NW_009659487.1:0-1051 GCF_000708025.1 Charadrius vociferus | reverse complement strand
AAAAAAAAACCACATTAAAATGCTTTATGAATTGGTAAGTTGCTCTATACTAACACATTGAAGTGGTCAAATATCAGATGAACGTGGGAAAACTTAAACGATCAAAGGATTCTTCTGCTTTATGAATTTAACAATATCAAGAAGCAAGATTATATGTAGTAGAGCTAGATAAACATCCAGATTATAGTCATTAATCTGAAACTAAATATTACTAAGATTGTAGTGAATTCTTTCACTGACAGTTTTTTTCATCAAGATTGAAAGTTTTTACTATGACATGTTCTGCTTCACACCGTGACCTCTGCCTCTTTTTGGTATCTGTTCTTTAGAATATTGTTCTTTAAATATATGTTAGTGTCAAAAAGCCTAAAGTGAAAAGAAGCATTTAAGGTGGATTGTTTTCTTAGTAAAGGTTTTTTAAGACATCTCCATGTTCTTGATTTGTATTCTTGGCATTTGCAAAGAAAAATTGCTGAAACTTTTAAATTTTATGTGAAACTAAAATGTTGGTTTCCCTCTTTTTGATACGCCCTTTGAATGAAATGTCCTTTAAAAGCTGTATACTTAAGGCATTTTGAATAACGTACAGTTTTAGAACCACAACGCAGTGAAGCAGTCACCATTATGTATTCAGAGTATGCATCCTTCTGTCTTTATTTGTGTTTACTGTATTTATTGGTGCTCCAACACTTGAAAGAGTAATTTCAAGTATTTTTGTGCTATACCTACACCTTTATTACACTGGATCTGTCTTTCTTAACAGATGGTCTTCTAATTTATTTGTGATACACCCTCAACAGTATTTATTGTATTTTCAAGGATTGATGTAGGGAAGCCAAATGTGAAGGAGTAAGATTTTCAGTCCTCAGTGCACTCAAATATTCTCCTACTGTGTAAGCAATCTCAGCCTATAGTGTTTGTGGGGATTTTCCTTCCTTGGGGATTGTCTGTTTCATATTTCACCATGGAAAGCTTGGCACTTACCTTTTCCTTTTGCCTTTTTTAAAGATATTTCTGGCATCTTTACAGATCCTGTGATTGTTGAAAAAAA
>NW_009659486.1:0-1051 GCF_000708025.1 Charadrius vociferus | reverse complement strand
ATAGAGTGTAAGTATCCTTTGTATCTGAAGCCTATTCTGTGGGAAGGCTTGGCTTTTTGCATCATCCTGCACAACTTCCTAGTTCCTTAGAGACTTCCTTGTTAGTTTGTTTACCATGTTGGACCAGAAGGCCCCTCTCTGTCTCTCCTGGATTGTTTTGATTTTCACATGTTTACCAGCTGAGAAGTTACTGTGAGCTCACTAGAGAGTTGGAGGTAGGACTCCCAACTGAGTAACTGCAGCATCATCCTTGAAGTGTTGCTGCATATATGGTTCTCTAAGATCACTGTGTTTATGGAAGCTGTGAAGTTTCATAGCTGTGAACATATCTTGTGCCCTACAAGTGTGCACCACATCAGGTACTAGTCATTGGAAAGAAGCATTGGAAAGAAGTCTACACATTTCTCTCCTATCTCTCGTGCTCAAGCAATCTGGAACTCTCTTCAATTTGTGTTTATTTAACCCCAGGTTTTGGGCCAATACAAAAAGACATAGCAGTGCCCTATGAGTAAGATCAGGACTTGTCTGTGGAAGGAGAACAGAAGAAATAGCAGGTCCATGATACTAAGAGTGTATGTTCAAATAAGTGGGAGGGATAAAGGCTGGCAACAGGGGGACACAGGTGAATTGATTTGCCTATTTGGCCAGCGGAGCTTGAGACTCCTTGTCTAATACAGTACGAGTGTTTCAATAAATTAGGGTTGAAGAGACCGGAATGTAAAGTTTCTTTGGAAACTATCACTTGGTCATCATGACATTGGGACTACATAGACCTTTCTGACTAATTCAGTTCTGGTTTGCATTTCAGTACGTGTTCTTCTGTGACTGCGCAGCTCATCTCTACAGCTCATGGGGTTTTCAAGTAGCCTTTTTGACTCATCTGAGAAAACCTGTATGGATTTTCAGCTGTTGTGTTCTTCACTTAAACACCTCATTATATTTCTAGCTGCATATTTTAAAATGACTGGTTAATCAAAAGTTACTTGTAAAGTTGTTTTAGTTTTAAAGCGGGAATAACTTTTCACTGCAAAAAAAGCAAGGAAAGAAAAAA
>NW_009659485.1:0-1050 GCF_000708025.1 Charadrius vociferus | reverse complement strand
TTTTTTTTTTCTTTGCAGGTGAATCACATTTTGCAGTGAACCAGCAGCCCTTGCTCTACTTCCAAGTATTGTTCCTGACAGCACAGTTTGAAGCCGCAATTGCTTTTCTCTTCCGGACAGAGCGCTTGCGTTGTCATGCTGTTCATGTTGCATTGGTCCTGTTTGAGCTAAAATTGCTCCTGAAATCTTCTGGGCAGAGTGCACAGCTATGTAAGTCCTACACATTTACTTTACAATAAAGGGATATTTTCTGAGCCCTTAGAGTACCCTGTAGACACTGCAGATCTATAATTGATCAAACAAGCAGCATTTATCAGAACAGTCTCCTAAAAGTGAATTGGTTTAGTTGCATTAGGGCTCTGCATCACGGCTCTGTCTAATTTGAGATGAAGATCAGGGCAATGTTTCCTGGCATTAGGTCCTCTGATAGTGTTGTTTCTGACATTGCAGTAAGCCATGAAGCTGGTGACCCTCCTAGCGTCAGGCGTCTAAATTTTGTGCGGCTTTTGATGCTTTACACCCGTAAGTTTGAGTCAACAGATCCAAGGGAAGCTCTGCAGTATTTTTACTTTCTCAGGTAGGAGCTAATAAACGCGTCTAGATTTTCTCCTAGTTATTAGTCCTTAATTATTCTTGTCTGGGAAGTCCTCAGAAACAAGAGTTCCTTCCTTCTTCCCTTTCTTTTGTAGGAATGAGAAGGACAGCCAAGGAGAGAATATGTTCTTGCGTTGCGTTAGTGAACTAGCAATTGAAAGCAGAGAGGTATGTTTGGCCATGGTTTGCCTTCCTCACTGTAACTGAAATTCATTTCTGCATTGAAATTTTTACTGGGCAGGACAGTCTTAAACAGTTGGTTACTCTTTCTGCCTGATGCAAACCTAGATGATGGGAGATCTCACAATGACCATACGTTTAAGATATTTAATCATGTCTTTTTGCCTGTTATTTATGTACAAATAATTTTGACGTTGATCGCCGTTCTTCATTCATCTATGACTGCATCTTTGTACTTAGCAAATGTGTTGTGAAATATGTGCGATTCATCTCTCT
>NW_009659484.1:0-1050 GCF_000708025.1 Charadrius vociferus | reverse complement strand
ACAAACTGTGCAAGACTACTCACTTAGCAATCTTCTCCTTTAAAGCTTTCCAGTCCCAGAGATCAGACGGGGTGACATTCCACATGTCATACTGAAGAATCTGAAGAACACATGTGTAGTCCAAATTAGACAGGGCGCTCTTTTCTCCATATTGTATAGACCACATTCTAAATTGACCGGTTGTTCCTATTAACTGTTCTCTACAAGTCAGCCTCACTAAAGCTCCTGTATCATTATCTTACAAACACTCAATCTTTGTGCTAAAGGGGACAGCCAGCACAGGCCGAGTCTCGTTTTTCTTTTATTGCCCTCTGCACCTCAGTTTAACTTACGCATTTCTTACTGCACGTAAGAAGCCAAACTGATGGAGGAAAACTCGAGCACCATTTGTACTGTTGCAATATTATCAGCCTAAGGTGTTTCAGCCATACATCTCCTGTATCAAAGACCAGGCACAGTCAGATTTCATAGCTTTGGCTCTGACACAGGACAGTCCCTGGTACTTACTCCTTTGCTGACAGGAGAACCCTCATACGTTTCATACGGTCCCTGCTCCTTGGCTAGTTCACAGCTGGCTTCCAAAGCACCATAATAAATGGTCTCGAAAATTTGCTGGTTCAAGCGCTGGGCCTCGGGACTTTCAAAGGGGTACCTCATCAAGATGAAAGCATCTGCCAGGCCCTGCACACCAATGCCAATGGGACGATGGCGTCTGTTGGAGCGTTCAGCCTGCGAGGCATTCAAGCAAAGAGAATAATTACCTGTAGCAGAACTAGAGAATCACAGAATCAGTTCGGTTGGAAAGGACCTCTGAGAGGAATTTTCATCCATACTGTTGCCTTAACTTTTATGTGCCATCCATTCCACTACAACAACCCACCTTCCAATTCTGCCCAGTTCCCCACTGTTTGCTGTTTGGTGGGGCAGGAATTTGAGGACCCACATTAATTTTGTTAGAAGTGATCATTGATTTTAATTGCTCAAACTGACACACAGAGGGAGCCGTGATTCAGAAGTGAACGCTAAGCACTTTCTGAAAAAAAAAAAAAA
>NW_009659483.1:0-1050 GCF_000708025.1 Charadrius vociferus | reverse complement strand
ATTTTTCTGCTAGTAGAAGTAAGAGCACAGGTTAGTTGAAGTAGGTGAAGCTGTGCCCAAGCTGTCAAGGACCCAGTCTTAAACTCTTACTAAATACAGAGGTTTGCCTGCGAACATACAATGGCTGAGTATGTTGGAATTTTAATTAAATGTTAACAATGTCTGTATCATTGTAATTTATTAGACCGTCAGTTCAGCCTAGCAAAAGCAAGGAGAGTGGCTGGATGCTCAGCAAAACTCTCAACCTCAGTTATGGCAAAAACACATTAAAGCAAAGAAAGGGGAAAATTTTGGTAACTCTCCTGGGAAGTTCCACTTTTTTGGGACGTTACAAAAACCAGAGAAGACAGATACACCTTTTTAAGACTAATGAAGAAAGTAACATTTACCAGCCTAACTGGAAGCCGACCTTTAGCAATTGTTTGCAGGAGATGTGATGAGGTGAGAAACTCTAGAAGCCTCTCCAGTATGTCAGGTAAACCACTGCATTATTTACATAGCCCAAGCAGTGCTGTTTGTCTTTAACTTCAAAACAATTTGTGCACCCTTATTAGAGTTGAATAATAAATCCACGGTCTCCCTCTGTTTGCCAGGATGAAATAAAGACCGCTAAAATAAAGGAGGGATGTACATGGGAGACGTACAGGGAAAAGAAGACAGCAAAGCCTTTCGATGCATCAAGATCATATTCAGGATGAAACAGTTTCATTTCCCAGGAGGCTCAAAACACTGCTGTCAGTGTTGTGCCATGCCAAAAAAAAACCCCAAACAAATCCAAACATAAACCAGCTATTTCAGGTTGCCCATCTTGGACACAGACCTATGAAATATATAAATTATGTCAGTGGATTAAACAAAGCACACACCCTGTGTGCAAAAACTTCCTGCAAACTTCTATAAATTGTTTTAAAACTAGATGAATGAAGAAACGGGCCAAGGAGAAGTAAGGGACAGCTTTTAACTAGGGTGTTCCTAGAAGAAAGACCAAAGCTAATACTGTCTTTCACAGCTCTGGAGCATTGAAATCTAATTTAATGCAAAAAAAAAAAA
>NW_009659482.1:0-1049 GCF_000708025.1 Charadrius vociferus | reverse complement strand
AAAAAAACATGCTTCGGTATCAGGGGACTTGAGAAAACTAGGTTTCACTTATGTCTCTACATATTCGTGATTTAACACTGAACAAGCAACTGGAAACTAGGTCTTCAACACTACAAGAGTATTGCATTGACATTTTAGTCATAAGTTTTAGGTCATTGGCTGATGTCAGCAAAACCACAGCCTAATTTCTTATGCAAAATCTCTGGAGAGAGAACAGTTTAAGAAAGGGATTCCCAATGGCCAGCACAGTCAGTTTTGGTAAACAGGAATTAGTAAGTTTCTTGGGCTAAATATCATTTTGTCTTTACCAAAACATACAAATGTCAAGCTGCCTAAAAAGCATTTCTCTTCACTGGGCTGTTTTATTTAATGTTTATTGATTCTGTGGAATTTCCTTCATTGTCAACTGAGATGATTAAGCATAATGATTCAGGTGACTGACGTGCCTCAGATTTATTCCATGCTGTAACACAAGAAAGAGCTGGATACAGGAAACTTTCCTCTCTGTTGACAGGTAGGTAGTCAGTCACATCAGTAAATCATTCATTTATACACTAATTTGGCCAGAGAGTAAAACTACAGTGCTTTGTTGTTGGGGAGGAAACGGTGAAAGACAAAAGTTCCCATATCTTTATACAAAGTTACATATTCTTTGTTTTACAGTTACTGGATAAAATGATGAGACATTCATGACAGCAGGAACTGGGACCTTGACATCTAGTTCCTAGACAGCCATCCGAATCATTAGGCTGGAGGCCCATGGTTGTTCCTGAAATGTTTTTTTCAACTCATGAATCTCAAATCACTCCCTACAAACTGAAGAAATACCAGTGGGACAGATTGAGAACTGCCTTTTCTGATGCCTGCAATGGCCTATATCCCTTTGGATTTTGAGACAAGCAGTGGCCCTGGATCTGCAGGCATTAGAAATGACCCATAGTCCATAGCCTGCTGGCATGTTTCTAACTGCTGAATTAAAGGAAGTGGGAAACACCCTTTTTAACAGTGCCAAATCCTCCTCAGTTTTTTAGTTTGTTTTTTTTTTTTTT
>NW_009659481.1:0-1049 GCF_000708025.1 Charadrius vociferus | reverse complement strand
TTTTTTTTCCTACTGGTATATCTGTGCCATTCATCAAGTAATGAGGTTCTGTATTTGTGTTTACACAAACATTTTCTCTTTTAATACCAGTTTCTCTCTTAACATTTGGGGTTCTTCTGTAGTGGAAAATCCAGTTAGAGCACTGTCATCACTTGAAACGGATAATGGGATTTAGTCTATTAGCGTAGATGGGCACCATGTTATAACACTGCCCCTGAGTCAAGTTACATTTTAGACATAAAAATAGGGATGACTAGGTAACATGGTTAAAATGCGATTTGGTTATACCTCAGTTGCAAAACATTTTTATCCTGGGAAAAATATGATTTTTCCTGGTACTCAGGTAGAGTGTGTATTTTTGCAGCAGTGCACCCACGTACCGGTGCATTAGGATTGCAGTTCCACTATGGTCTCTGTGATTTATCAGACAAACATATCTATAAGCTGCTTGTTTGCTTCTGCAAGTCCTCTGAGTATTCTCTATTAGCAGCATTTGTGAGTCCTCATGTCCTCAAAAATAAATTCCATCTACATCTGATGAACACTATTGCCTTGTTCCATCTACTGTTGTCTTCTGCGTGGAGTGAAAAGGACCTACACTTGAGTAATGGATGTCCACCACTTACCTTGTCTTTGAGAAGAGGCATCTGTAAATCACTCTGTTTCAATAGTAGAAGGGCCACGGGTTGTTTTATAAATAATCTAGAAACTATTAGTAATTGAGAGAGATGTAGAACTAACATCCAAGTGCACTATTACTAGAAATGATCAAAGAAACGAAGTAGATATCCTATTTTATTTTTCTACTTTATATGCTTAATTTTCATGCTGAGAACCTCCATTTCCTCATCTGGTCAGACTGCACAGTCTTTATTTAATACATATTTGCAATGACTTGAATAAATTGCTGCTCAGAGTACTCCCCCCAAATTACCTTTCTTCACCGGTAGGAAATACATTCTCACTAAATACCAATACGTGTTTCTTGAACTGAGATCATGAAGCAGTTGCCATCACCTTGGGATTGATTTGGTGAATGTGCTGTTCCA
>NW_009659480.1:0-1049 GCF_000708025.1 Charadrius vociferus | reverse complement strand
CTGACCATTCTGTGATTCTGTGGTTAACTTGGTTAATTTTCTTCCAATCTCGCTTTTGTGGTTTGGGAATATAATTCATAATTGTTCCATTTCTCAAGACCACATTCATGCACATGTAAAGGTAGTAAAGCCTGATCCTGTTTTTGAACTGACTTGACAGTGTCAAGAAGTGATGGTTTAATCCTTCCTCCTCTTCTGCATTTTGACTTCTGGTATTACTAAGTTGCATCACTTTCTTTTCTTAATTTTCGTGGTCTCTAACATTGCGTCCTCTGTGCTCTGCAATATTCAGGCTCTAAGCCAATGTCATTGAATTATAACAAAGAGCTCATATCCTTCTGAATCCTTAAACCTGATTAATTGGATAAACTGTGACTGGGTGCTTAACAGTTTGAAAATTGTGCATAACGTCTATGTGATGAATCATAGCCCACTCTCTAACTCCAGTCACCAGAAGAAGAAACACCCCAAATTTGAATGCACCTGGATTGTGGTTGGGATAAGTTGCTGTCTAGGGCGACTCTGGAGGGAACAGGGAAAACCAGCTGAGATTTGATGATGTGTAGCATTTTATAACACAAAGTGAGATGAATCCTATCAAATATGATCAAACAGGTATCAGTTTCTAGATGTTCATAAACACAGATGTATAACTGTTCACCTACTTGATCTAGGTCACTTATTTCAACCTAATTTAAAAAGGTGGTCAGTTTGCCTTTTCTTCCATAAGGCAGGTACTAAGTAGGAGGAGGGCAAAATGCTGAGGTAGCATCTAAGGTTCTCTTATTTGTTTGATGTTGATGTGGAGGGGAGAAATTGCAAACAGAACAAAGAGAGTTAACTTGAATGCTTAAACTGCATCACTTATCATTTGCTGGGAATCAGGGCATATTAGCTAAGGATACAGCCTGTTGGTTTTTCAGGTAAAGAGCTAGAGCTAGATCTTTGTGATAAGTTTTGGGGTTTTTTCTTTTCAGTAGTGAAAGTGAAAATTAAGGAGAAAAGAAGTACAAGTTGTCCTGAAATCATTTTACTGGAAAAAAAAAAAA
>NW_009659479.1:0-1049 GCF_000708025.1 Charadrius vociferus | reverse complement strand
TCTGCATTTGCAGAAGAGTGTTTGGGACACTCAAAGTGTTAGCTTTGGAATTGTGTCTCTTCTGATCCTTATCCTTCTTGCTCATCTAATGTTCTTTTTTTGGTCCCTCAGCTACATCTATGTGCACAGCTGACCAGTTCCGCTGTAAATCAGGGCGCTGTGTCCGTCTGTCCTGGCGTTGTGATGGGGAAGATGACTGCTCTGACAATAGTGATGAGGAGAACTGTGAGAACACAGGTTTGGCCTGCTGCCTTTCTGCTTATAGCTAATGTTTCCATCCTGGAAGTAATAAGTAGTGAAGTCTCTTTTGGATTGCTTCACTGATTTCAGCCTAGAGTTTCCGTCCTTCCCAAAGAATGGGATCTATAGGCTATCTTATATGCTTGCAAACATGTGCAGGTCTGTGTGCTTAAACTAATTTGAGTGATGGTGTTTTCTGGTCAAATATCAGATCCCTGTGTCTTCCTGTCCTGTCCCTACACTATGAATAGCCACAGAGCTCCAAGATGATTCCATTTAGACTTGGAAACATTAATAGTGTGCAAAGTTGCTACCTTTGTCAAATGGACTATGTCTAACTCATGCCTTCTAGATAGGTCTGGTTAGCTTTCATGTTACCTTGTGAAATTGCCAAGTAATTCTAGCAGGCAGTGGAATCAAAAAAGGCATTTTGTGGAAGTGAAGGTTAAAGTCTTTCTTTAGAGGTCAAGGGTGTCAGCTTCCCCCTTAGATATTTGCTCAGGAGTCTCTTTCTCTTTCTAGTAATCATTTTGCATATAGCCATTCTTTTATATAATAGTGGTTATGGAGAAGAGGAGTGTTTCAACAGACCTTAGTGTTATGGTGGGATTCAAGGAATGTCTAGAATCTTCCATTTTGCTTAAATCCTTCAGGATGTCGGTAGGCCTTGTTGAGAAATAGTGTGTACTGGTCCATGAATTCATCCCAGTGAGTGGAGCCCAGCTGTGCATACTGACCCTTCTGGATCAGTGTATTTTAAACAGTGGGTTTAGGGGTGACAAAATCATAGAATCGTAGAACACCAGGTT
>NW_009659478.1:0-1049 GCF_000708025.1 Charadrius vociferus | reverse complement strand
TAAGGTGAAAGTCATGTCATTGTGGCTATTGTTGTAATTCACCTTCACTGAATGACTGATTTCACATGTCATTCTGCTCTTACCTGGGCCTCAGCAGGCAGGAAGCAGAAGCTCATGCTTCTTGGGTGTTTTTCAAAAAAAATGAGCCTACGAAGACATAATGACTAATGGAAAATTAATTTAAGCTTTAGCTGAAAATCATTTAAAACTTACCAAAGTTTTTGTTTTAGCATGTGGTGCCTGAACCCCGATAGGTTCCTGCTACCAAAGGCTTATTTGGCTGTTGAAATCTACTCTGAGTATTTCTGACACATCTGTAATGTAGAAACAGAGTCTTTTGAGAAGAAAGGACAGAGCAAGCTTTCCAGAGGCGGGTAACATCAATCTAATCTAGTCTACTCTAACAGTGCTTGTCACAATTTGATATCTATTTGTATGTATTCTGATATATTGCTTAGCAGTATGGCTTTGTTACACTTGAGATAACATTTTCCGTGTGGAGTTCGGTGGAATAAAGCAAATGTGTGCAATTTCCTTTTTTTCACTGCAGCCTGTTTGCTGAGAGAGATTTCCATAGAATCTCGTTCACCTTTTTTTCTGATGACTGAGATTACAGAAATGTGTTGCCTCTTAGGTTGAGCTCTTGTTTTATTAGAAGGGAACAGGCCTCCGTTGTGACTTTCTGGTAGAAATTGAGTGGGATTCGTTAAGGTTCCAGCACTGGCTGTCGTGGGGTCGCAGATGAGGAGGAGTCCAGGCAAGGTCATAGTCACAGGAGAATACTTCTCGTGGCAATATCATGTGGTCACTGACATTTTCATAAAGTAGAGAAATCAGTGGTAGCTTTAAAGAAGGAATCCCCACCCTGCTCCTCTTGTTTTGTGACCTTGTGGGAAGCACAAGTCTCTGAAGTTTTGTGTCACTCCTTTGGATGCTGAGGAGGCTGGCAGTTACCCTGATGGTCTTGTGAAGCACAATGGTTATTCCTAATTATGTCACTAATTTCAATGCATGTGTGATATACATCATGGTAACTGATCAAAAATGAG
>NW_009659477.1:0-1044 GCF_000708025.1 Charadrius vociferus | reverse complement strand
CTTCTAAATGGAAAGCATTCTAAATTAATTAAATAAACCTCAAGAGACAGTAAACTAATTATTCTGGGCATACATAAGATGCTGTTGAGTTAATCTCTATGAACACAAGTGAGTTAAGTTTGTATTGACATATTGGGCCAAATTTATTGTCAGAGAAATTAACTTCAGTGGAGTTAAGCCAGGAGTGAATTTTTCCTCGTTAAGTAGAAATAGGTCTATCATCTGAAGTGTGAGGATTTATTGCCTCTTGGGAAAATCGTATTGCACTCCAGTTTTATAAACGACTACTCCTGAACACTCATATGCTTCAAAACGCACAGAATTTTTGTGTTTAATCACCTAATCGTTGGATTGTTACATGTGACCCCTTTCAAGTGAGCACTGACTTCAGCACAGAGGATGCCAGGAGTACTGCTAAACTATGTAAACAGCTTATTCCTGAAGCTACCTGAAGCCTCCCTATGGCGTTCAAAGTCCATGTACAAGCAGGAGACACAATCCTTATGTCTAAATCTAATGTGACTACCACAAAATGTCTTATTTGTCTACGTTTAACCCAACAGAGCTATTTTTGAAAGAGCATCTCAGAGAAATTTTCATCTACTGCATGGATTCTGCAATTCTTCCTATTTAAAAAACCATTATTCATCCAAATTCCGTAATGGCTGTGTTATACACAGTGGTTATAGAATGTAATATATTAATTTTTAAGTTATTTTGTACAGAGGGAAAGAACTCAAAGCAGTAACTGCAACCACTTATTAAGAAACAGACATGCAAAGAACCCAAAGTAGCACAAAGCCAAGTGTCTTCATGTGGGGATTGAGTCCTACGACTTCAGAAGACAGTGTCTCCAAGCTCCTTCAGCTCTAAATGTTCATCTGAAGTCACCACAGAGTCCTTCACTGTGCTAACAGGACAGCACTCCTATTACTTGTACGTCAGGACAGCATTTTCAGCATCGTGGGGAACTCTGTAACAGCAGACCTAGTGCTCATTAGTATTAACCTCTACTGAAGACAAATTTGCCAATGAATCTTTTTT
>NW_009659476.1:0-1048 GCF_000708025.1 Charadrius vociferus | reverse complement strand
TTTTTTTTTTCCCCCTGTAACTTACTAGAGAACAACCCCACAAAGCACCAACCTCGCATGTACACCTGGTTTACAGTAAAATGAATCGGAGTCTCAAAGAATATTCTGGTTTTGCCTGCCTAATTCTTTCACGTTTCATGTAGCCCCATTACTTCAAGTATTTTGCCACATCAGGTGATTTTTTCCCCCATGAAATTACGTCTTTTTATATGTGAGCCCACTTAATTTCTAAGATCTGGTAGTCTCCAAACCTTTCCTGAGTATCTGCGTTTCTCTTCTGGCTGCTCTTTGCCACTGGTTAGTTGTGTCGATAGTAGTAGTTGAGTCGTGTGATGACAAGGGGGCACTTGAGAGAGACTCATTTTCTTCGTTATCCTCTAAGACCATGTTTTGTCTTCCTCCTTTTGAATTCACACTGATCTTTCTTATGGCTGTATTTCGTTCCGAGTTCGCCTCTGACTTGAGGTTTGCTGCCCTCTTGTTACTAGTTACCAGCTTTCTCCCTTTGACTGAATGTAATATATTACAGCTTTTAACGCGCTAGGTTATTCAAACAGCATGACATTATTCTTTCATCTGAAATATCAGATTGTTAGAGGGTTCTGTTTAGAGACTCTTCCACAAACCTGACTAAATACACGCAGGTATTTAAAGGACTTCAGTGGCTTCAGGTACATCATCTAGGTATCCCTGACGTTATCAAAAGTACTAGTTGAGCTCTTCAGTCAAGTAGTTCCAGTCTCCTAAATACCTGTGTTTTCTGCCTCTTGGATGCAGAAGGTTCTGTATGTATTGTGTATGTACACAGCTGATGTACTTACCTAGGCACTTCAAAAGCTGTTGGAGTTCCTGAAACGGATGAGGTCTGCCTAAAAAATAGAGCAGAGGAGTGCAGCAGCAAGGGAGATAAGCTGTTCCTGTACAGTGACAGAAATCAAACCGTTATCTTTTATTTTTTTTTTTAATTAAAAGCTGTGTTATCTCCTAAGGGAGCGGAAACTTCTACCTGAGTTTTCCCTGTTCTCGATGACCATGTGATACTTGCAAA
>NW_009659475.1:0-1048 GCF_000708025.1 Charadrius vociferus | reverse complement strand
TTTTTTTTTGTCAACAAATTAAATGAAGAAAATAAAGGTACAGTATTAGTTAGAGTATTAGCATGCAAATACCAGCAATATAGTATGAAACTGCTCTGATTACCCAGAACGTTTATGTTGGAGTAAGGTGCTCTCCCTTTCACATCCTCCGGGCTCTTTAATCATCCTTTAATCAAAATATGAAATCTTAGCCATAAGTCTTGGCTCTAGAAATCTGCAGTGCTTCCCAGATGGCTCTTGAGGTAACATCAATCATCTTTCCAGCCTTGAAAGACTCTTCATAGTTAACAAACCTCTGATGGTTGATTACTGAGATGTTAAATCTACTTCCAGTTTTCAGTGAGTGCTTCAGGTCTAAGTCACAAGATTTAACCTCGTGCTCACACTTCTCCTAAGTACCTGGGGTTTTCCTTTTGGACAGATGAGCACAAACCTGCATCCTGACTGCACAGAGCTATGCAGAGGCTGCTTCATGTGCAAGCACCAACATGGAAATGGGGGACATCATTTCAGCCTAAGAAACTTTAAACCTGTATCTCCTACTGTCTAGGAGAGCGTCCAAGTAAGAGTTCATAGAGTATGACTGGAGGGCTCACGTAGATTATATAGACCCAAATCTATATACTCCTCGCAATAACAATAATGCATCAGTTAATTGTGCAGGGGAGGAGGGAGAGACAGAGGGAACGGGAATATCCCATCACCATGGATACACGCACCACAAACCATAAATATTCCTCATACTTGCAGGAGCTTTAGGTCTATCGTAAAACAAAAGCCACAACTTAAGAAGCCCAACAGAACCGGTAAGCATAGGTTTTTCTGAGTCTGTGGTGCCTTAAAATAGTGGGCAATTCATCCTCAGGCACGAAAGGTGAGCAGCAAACTCACCACACTTCTCTCCCCATTCCCTATAGTCAGGTTTAGGTATTAAATTGGCATGATGGTGTATTGGAGGGGGTGAGGATTCTGCCCTGGGACTGTGCTTGGCAGAAGGCACCCAAACATTAACTAAATGGGTGCTTAGGACCACTTTGATACCAAGACA
>NW_009659474.1:0-1048 GCF_000708025.1 Charadrius vociferus | reverse complement strand
TCCAGTGCCAAGTGCACAAAGAGAAAGCAGTAGCCAACTCCTCCTGCTTTTACAGCACCAGAACATTGGGGCACAACATCAATGGCTGTTCTAGAGGTTTGATGGAAGAGAGACTGATAGAAAATCCCTATCTTCTTTAAAAAGTATTAAGGTATTATAAACTAAAAACTTTTCTTTGCCTATATGCCAGAGGTGTGCTAGGGAACAGCCTTTGTTTCATTCATTATCTTTGGATGCAAACTGCACTTTAAGTAGTATCAGCACTGCAGCTGGAGATGTATTAGAGTTACAAAGCTAGAAGATAATTACATTAAACAAATCTACAGCATGCTAACAAATTATCAAGAGTTTTTTTGTCAGTCTAACTACTACATTAGTAATTCATAGTTAAGCCTTTCATTCATGTGAAAGAAGTCACTGAACCAACAAATTGCTTAGCAGTCATATTTTGCCCATATTCGTCCTCTTCCTTGTACAGATACATTCTGTGTTGCTTTTTGAAGTCAGCTTTATACTGATAAGTCTGGATACACATTTAATATTCAGATTCCTCTACTTTGCATTACTGAAGTAAACTAGAGAAGAGTTTTATTTAAAGCACTGAATATACAGGAAAGAGGATCCTGGAAAAGCTGTAACTATCTTTTTTAGTGCAATTTAAGGTATCTTTGCAAAATTACCAAAATTCTTTAGCCCAACCACAACATGTTTCCCAGTTTACTTCACTTACATGACAAAATATTTATTTGCCTAAGTTATGCTGAATCTTGCAGTGCTTTTTAAGAATATATATTAATTTTACATACTGAAATAAGCTACATTGTAACAGGTTTTCACACTATTACTGTTTGTCATTATCATTGTATTACAGCTTTCTTTGAAATTCAAATACGTTATGTTTGTGTATAACACATGGATATGTGCATACTCTTGAAATGTATCAGATAAGATAGATATCTCAGCCTACAATTTAAATAATTTAATGTGAGCGAAAATTGCCTTTCTCCTGGAAAACATAAGTAAAAATTGGTTTTAATTAAAAAAAAAA
>NW_009659473.1:0-1049 GCF_000708025.1 Charadrius vociferus | reverse complement strand
AGCTAAACAACTAGTATCTCTCAACACACATATCCTTAGCCTGCACTGTGATCTCTGGCAAGTCACTGAACATTTCCATGCCTTAATTTTCTGTCTTTTAGCACAGACCCTAAAAGAGGGCAAATTTTATTCAGCATTGTCCTTTAATACATGTTAGAGTATTTTGAATCATATCACAGAGTCAGTTTTCAAGAGGATGTTCTCAAAATGTTATCTCCTGTGTAGACATGCAGAACATTAATAAACATCTTAGGATGGACACAGATATCATCCAGGTACTACAGTGGCTGAGCAGTGATTAGCAGGTACAGCTTAATGTAGTGATGTTGCCTTATAAAGTGAAAAGTGTCCTGTTTGAAGGACAAACTCTTATTTTGTGCACTGCTAAGTCAACACCGTATTCTATAGAGTTATGATCTGGAGCCACCTGATTTAAAATAGAAGGGATTATCAAAGCAGTCACACCAACCAAGAATTTGAAAGGCAGGATCAGTAGCCCTTACCAGATACTGTCAATTGTTTATGAAAGAATTTCTACTTTCTTCCAAAATAGATAACTGGGGCTAACTAGGGCCTTGCCATTTTGTACCTTTAAAGGAGACAGTGACACCAGAGCCATTATTAGAAGTCTGAGGTTTTTGTCAATTCAGCATCACTCACAATGTATCTTTTCTTTTTAAAAAGAAAGAACCAGAACTGCTAGGAAATTACTAGAATAATAGAGCAACCTGAGGAAAGAAGGTTTTTGAACTGGCTTCTTGGAAAAGGTCTAGGGCTGCAGCTTGAGTTCTTATGGGGAAAAAAGGAGTGTTTCCCAGGCGCTAAAAATTGGCTTCTAAGAAGGAGTGAAAATAGATGAGAACAAACGCTTGTTATGTACATTAATCATAGCCTAGTTGAAAGCAGGAGCAGCTGAATTAAAAACAGTATTGGACTACTAGAAGTTGAAAATTATGTTCAGAATCTCTGGTATTTGCGTTCATTTTTAGGAAAGAGGCCAAGGGTTTATAATGGATACTCAGTTGGGGGTTGGAACTCGATGATCTTCA
>NW_009659472.1:0-1047 GCF_000708025.1 Charadrius vociferus | reverse complement strand
CATTGTCTCATGATGATGAGATTCTCAGTGAAGGACTTTGCAAAGTAGTATCAATGTCTTCTCTTTTTTTTCTTTTTTCTCCTTTTTTTAGCTCTTCATGTTTTTGTAATAAACTGATACTTTCTGTTATGGCATTGTTTCAGATTGTGTTGAATGAGTCTGCACAAACAATTTTGGGTAATCCTGAATAGTTGTCTACCTTGTGTTTTTATCATTAGATACCGTGAACTGCTTTGTCAGTGTTTTCACTGATTTACTAATGGATAATTCCAAGTTAAACCTGATACGTTGGCATGGGTTAATAGGACTGAACTGTAAAATCTAACATAGCTGGTTGAATGCAGAAGTTTCTTTTATCTTTCATATTAATTATACATGAAATGTCCAAGTCAGACATCAGAAATGCTCACAGTTAAAGTGAAAAGTGCGTATATTTCAAATTAGAATTTGCACGTTATTCTGATCCCTGTTTATCTGCTCTAGGCCAGAACTATGATAGCAGTTGGACTTGGTGTTGCAACTGTTGCATTTGCAGGTAAGCTAAATTCCCATCGAAGTGTGGAACTGTCACTTGTCAGCTGCTGTTTTCAAAAGGGTAATGGAGTTTTTATGAATTTAAATAGTGGAAAGTGGAACAGTCACTTGAGAGTGCTACGGAGACTTGTGTCCAGTTGTGGTTCCTGTCCCTTCCAAATCCTTGATGCCTCTCAATCCTTCATCCTCTTTTCGGATAAACTAGTTTTATGGGCGTCAGCTAAAAGGTTACGTCTGCTTTTTGTCTGCAAAATGTAACCTGGAAAGTTTACTTTGTTTATTTACTAGCATATTGCAAGGTAAAGGCTCTTTAACACAGAAGAGTGCAACAGAATCTTTTGATGTGAAGGTGATGCTTGACAAATTCAACTCGAGAAAAATAGAAGGTGTTAGTGACTACAGTGATTTATCATATTAAACTGTTCCCATAGTACATTGTTTGTTATCTGAACTCTTTGCATTTGGACTGTGTGTTCTTCTGAAAAACAGGTTCTAGTCTGAACAGGTCATGGG
>NW_009659471.1:0-1048 GCF_000708025.1 Charadrius vociferus | reverse complement strand
AAAAAAAAATCTTTCTACATATTTTACTAATTACCACAAAACACAAAGTGGTAAGGGGGAAGAAGGGATGCCTGAAGAGGTGGTAAATAAACATTGACAAGCTGAGAAACTTTTTAATGTGGTTTCAATCTAACTGTAAAATTCTTAGCAGGACATGTTTCATATACGTTGAAAAAAGGTTCAAATCCTTTCCTCCAGGCTCCGGTTTACTCATGTGCTTGACACACTATTTGCCCACAGGCATATCTTGCATTTTGAGTGTTCAAATATATCAGGAGTGAGGTTGTGGTAAGTTTAAATGTTCTAGCCAGTCTTCCCGCTGCAAAGATCTGTCAGACCTTGACACACTGCTTCTCTATCTGCCTTCTCTGCCACGGCTATTGATGTGCACATGACCTTGGAGGCAGCACTCAGATATCAGTGACTTGGTCATTTTCCAGGGTCTCAATCCTGCAATAAAATTTTGTGGTAGATCCTGGGCAAAGCCTCACAGGTCTGGCACAAACAGACCCCGTGGCCCCATTAAAAATGAGAGGAAACTTCCTAACAATACCCCTCCGTGTTGCAAGTTCTCCATGCCAAGTCTCAACATTTGCCACAAAAGGCTATTGCTGAAATTGGGGCTGAAGTGTTTTGAGAGAGTCTCTGGTGTTTCAAAGAATACAAATGTAAACTAGAATTTATTTCCTTCTACTCAGAAGGCGATCTATCTTTGTGACAGTGAAATATTCTCCAGGATATGAAGGGAGGTGTAAATCTGCACACTCTTAATAAACACATTTATGTTTATTAATTTATAAGACTTGCATGAAAACACCCTTCACAGCCAGCCTCACATGAACAATTAGATACACCCTCAACTGGAATCCCACAGTACAGGGGAAATACAGAAAATCCAGACTGAATCCTTAAGAGGACCCACCTATCTCAGCTCTATTCTAAGTATTTCTGCAATAGCTGCTTGTCGTGGTTTAACGCCATCCAGCAGCTCAGACCAGGGAACTGCTCACTCGCTCCCCCGAGTTGCGATGGGGGAGAGAATCAGAAG
>NW_009659470.1:0-1046 GCF_000708025.1 Charadrius vociferus | reverse complement strand
CCCCCCTGCACCCAACTCTTTTGTTTTGCTTCATGTTACTTCTTTCCCTTAGCTTTTATTGCAAAACAAACTAATCCTTTCATTTCAAACCCATGTCATTATTAAAGCCTCTTATTTTGTTGTTGTGCTGCATCTGTTCCAGAACCAGATTTCAACCTTCTGCTCAAGTTTTACACCTCACAGTTTAACCTATCAGATGTACTTTGGATATCACAAAATTGATCTTTGTTTCTCATTCACAGATAGGCTCACACGCATCCTTGTCTCCTAATCAGAGAGCGGAAGGAACTACTTTGCAACAAAGTTCCATTTAATTTCACAGGCTTAAGGTGAAAGTAAGACTGCAGAGGATCTGTACGGGACGTTTTACACTGCTACGAACTCCATCATCAGAGTTGACCAATAAGGAGCACTAATTAAAGCTATTACACAGCTTGCACCACAAACCCCTCCTTTTAATACCCAAGATACACCAGTGGAAGAAAAAGCCCAGTACAGTTCCTGAATGAGCAACTGTGACCTTCAGCTCCAGTAACATTCAATCCAATGAGCTTATGCTGGGATTACAGCTCGGGTTATACTCAAGAATCAAACCACCAAAATTAGATGCAGAGCCATCTCACATGGAGATGCAGTGACTTGGGGCAGAAAAGAATTCGCAGCCTACATGAAGGCGTTTGTTGCCTTTGATTGGAACCGTAATCGTTCTTCCAATTAGACGTGCAGTAGCTACTTACTGTCGGCGTATACCTGACCTAAAACGTTTTGCTTTTTAAATATTTCATGAATCCCGTCATTGGGAAGTTATCAACACGCTACTAGTGTGCATGACATGTTTGAATTCAGTTGTCCCAGAAGGCAGATGTTGATCACCAGACTGCTAAGTAGAATAACCTGAGTTGTACATGACTCTGATCAAACATGAAGAGCCAGTGTTAAACAGCTGTAAAGAAAGGAGAGGAAGAAATAGATAACAATACATCAGTCTCTGGTAGTTAGACTGTTGGGCTTCATTTTTCACTAGGGACCTAGGAGGAAAAAAAAAA
>NW_009659469.1:0-1047 GCF_000708025.1 Charadrius vociferus | reverse complement strand
AAAAATGCAGGGATGTCAGCTGAAGGGTCTTGGGGAAAAGAAGCTGGGAGATGGAAAAGGAAACCAACACCATTTGGTTGCTAGAATCTTGTTTGATGACCTGTCTCCTCAGTCACTGCTGGAAAAGGAGAGAGGAACAGTTTCCTACAGAACAGACTCTGTGGAAAGAGGACAACATAGGAAATGGAAAGGTCAGAATCATGTATTCTGATGATCCAGAGCAGCAAGTACACACAGAAGTTCAAGAAGCTTGCACATGGTGCAACAGAACAAGATTCGCTTTTATTGTGCCAAATAGCAAACGTTTTCTCTCTTGAGAAGTATAACCATCAGATGTGCATGACAAAATTTGAAATGATTTTTCAAGTCCAGCCAGGCTGAACTAGCAAAAGGATGAGGCAGATATGAGAACACGTCACTGACTGTTCAGGTAAAGTTGCTCTACTCCCACACACTGTAAAGCGTTCAGGGAAAACTAGTAGCGTGGATAGTTTACAGCTGAACTTCACCCTTGCAGGCATACAGAGTAACATCAAATGCACTCTACCAGGTGTGAATCAAAGGCCTTAAACATAAAACCTCAACATAAAGCTGCCACAGCAAGCATGAGTTACCTTTAGAGAGTTTTGGTTTGCATGCCCAGCTGATAAGGAGATTCCATTTCAACACCTTGCAGCACCATTTCTCAGATTCCCCAGTATGCTGTGCAATTGTGCCTATCTTATTGCATCTTCCCACATTCAATTTTTTTCAGCCTCTGCAGCTATGGAAAGAAGGAGTCCTGACATTTCAATGAAAACTTGAATAGCCCAGATTTGGGGCTCCTCTACGAAACTAGAGCAAAATCTAGGACAGCATCTCTAAGGTATTCACATGCCCAGTCAATTCTCAGTGGTTTATTTTTTTCTATTTGAACATACTACTTCTATGTGTCAGGCAGCATCTATGATGTATCTGTCACATTCCTGTTTTTTGACACAGCACAGATCTAGTCCCACACAACAAAGCACTAATCAAGACAACATTCACAGAATCACAGAATGGTCA
>NW_009659468.1:0-1045 GCF_000708025.1 Charadrius vociferus | reverse complement strand
CCTGTTCTGGCCCTAGTGGTGTCTCACAGAAGAGTAGTTTGCATCTGCTGTCAATGCTCACTTGCTTAACGACATGCCATCTATGGTAGTGCCTTTTATATTTCAGAACTTTCTCGGTAGTGCTGGTCAGGGGGAGAAAATATCCCATAACAATACTGTGGATCTGTTGATTCCAAGGTTGCATCAAAGAAGGTATGTCAGTAGGAATGGAGAGTAGCAATGGGAGGAATATTGGGATCTGCGGGGGAAACGGTGTGGGCAGGGTCTCTCTCCCTCTCTTCACTTAGTCTCTTAGCAACAGCAGGCCCAGCGGGTATGGCACTGGTTGCTGGGGGTGTGCAGTCCCCTTTGTCAGATGAAGAAGAGCAGAAAAGATTTAGCACCAGAGGAGATGGGGAAATGAGGGGAGGAGGAGTCAGTTAGGGCATGAACCGTATCCTGCTAGGAGAGAAATGACGAAAGATGGCTTACTTGATAGCCAGCCATGAGCAAATCGGTTGTTCTTTTAATATCACAGGGATGCCGGTGAGACAAAGGCGTCTCAGGCTTTCAGAAAGAAATGCACGTGTGCAACCTTGGGCATCATTTGTATTCCTTCCTGTTAATGATCCCCACTGGAGTCCTGATCAGGGATGCCTAAGCTCTAAGCCTTTCCCCTGCATTGCAGCCTCTTGCTCAGTTGGTTTCTAAGGGTCTCTCCCCATAGATTTCTTGGGCCTGGAGAGTTTAGTACGCAACAAGGTACCTAGAAGCTGTGTGTCAGAGCCAACTATGTGATGCTCTGTGCTAACTATGTCTGCTGTAGCAGTAACTTTAGTAATGACAGTATGTATGTCAGAACCCAGACTGGATGACACTGTTTTTCTGCGATATGGTTTGCGTTTGCTATCTAGCAGGTAGGCTGTGTTTTTTTCCTTCATGTAAATAACATTTTTGTATATAAAATACGTAAGTCTCAATCGTAATGGGAAAGGAGAGGTGAAGAAAGGAGGATGGGACATGAATTAAAATGTTCTGCTTAACTTTCTTCCTCCTACGGAAAAAA
>NW_009659467.1:0-1046 GCF_000708025.1 Charadrius vociferus | reverse complement strand
GAGGGGACTTTATAGTTTGTGTGCTTCCTGTGCTTCAGAGAAGCAGCTAAAGAGCTCCTTCACCTCGCTAGTGCTTCCAGTCTAACTCAGGCACAAGTATTTTTATAAGAAAAGGAGAAAAGGTTTCAACTCAGTTTGTGAGTCCATGCTGAAAACTCTCGTACAAACAAACACTCTAGAATGCAAGAGTTTCTTCTCAATCAATACATTCTCTCTTTTACAACTAGAGATGGAGGGATTACTGCTGTCCTTGACCAGAAGCATTATGTGGAAGAACTTAACCGACATCTAAGGTGGGATTTTCATCTATTCTAATGTACGAATACTTGTCCTGTTTAGCTTTTCCAGTATAGCTTTGAATGTATCTGCTGTCAGTCTTGTAGTTTTTTGTCTGATATTGTAATTCCTTTTCTGATTATTTCCCAAAATCTTAGTTTTGTTTTGTAATCTTACTCTTCTGATGGCATATGCAATGCAGAAAACAAGTCTGTGTAATAATAGTTGACTTTTTTGAGACTCATTAGTGATTAAGAGAAGATTTTTGGAGCTACTCTTCCAAGAGAAAAAACTGTTACAAGTGCATCTGGAAATTCATTCTTTAGAGGAAGAGTCTCTATTCTTCCCCCATGGGTTGCTCAGTGGGAGGAGCAGGTCCCACTTGCCCTCTTGAACATCAGAGCGGTGTTAAGACTGCAAAAGCTAAGCCACAACAGGGCTGCTAAGTAATACAGTAGGCTGCCAACTGTCGGGAAACGTGTGGTCGTCTCAGAGCTTAAGAGGGACAATTGTCCTTCCTCGGAGTTCTTTACCAGCTCACCAAAGTATTTCATTGTTAACAAACGCAAGATGGTAAACGTATGGTTGAGGATAGGAATAAATGTTGACCACTGGCAATTTTTTTCTTGTTTATTATGCATCTGTTTTTCCTTGCTGCAGTTGCACAGTTGCAGATCTCCAGAACAAAATAGACTGTTTGGAAAAGACCAATTCAAAACTCCAGGAAGAGGTTTGTGTCTGATCTGTTAAATATTTCTCACAGCTCTTTT
>NW_009659466.1:0-1045 GCF_000708025.1 Charadrius vociferus | reverse complement strand
TTTTTTTCTTTCTGTCTTTTGACACTTGGGAAAATTTCCCAGACCTCTTACCTTTCTAACCAGGACAACCCATCAACTTCCAGACAGCCTCTAGAAATGAACTTCTGCCATTTTCCTCACCCTTCCTTTCCACGCACATCCTTTTTATCTGATGAACTACACCTAGAGATGATCTTTCACTTGTTCCACAATTCACCATCTCACTTCACCCTAAAACCTCCTCCTTTTCTTACCTCAGTTTTTCACTTCAGACATCCTACAAGCACTGCCTCTAATAAGCCTTCCCTTTCTGTTCTTCTTCAGTAGACAACTGAGCAGGTGATTTAGAATTAAAAGGACATGGCTATATGTTTATCTATAATGTGAGGGGGTTTGGAAATCCTCCTGAGAACAGAGCCTTCTAAATGTGCATCTTCTGTCTCTCCTCTTTTCTTCCTTCCCCAGACTTTGCTCCTCTTTTGCTGTTCCCTGTCTCCACTGGCACCAAAATGTGCATGGCCCCTGTGTCTTCAATTACTTAAATACAAGTGCTTTTACAAATCATTTGTTGACATTGCACAGCACAGTAGTGCCTGAAGCTTCACTGTATCACATTGCTACTGACACTAAGGATTACAAGAGAACCTCTCCCATGGTCTGAAATCAACACATTTTGCCCATCTATAATTGACATACTTATTCAAAACTCATGTCTTGCCTTCAGAGATGCACTGTACTCTCACAGAAAATATCTTTTCTCTAAATTTATCAAATCCTTGCTATCCAACCTGCTTTTTCTTCTCTGTTCTTCAGATGCTGCTCAGCAATTTCATTTTCAGGTCTTCCTGAATCACCAAAGCATTTCTGCTCCAGGCCTGAGATGTTGTTTCTGGTAAAGCCAACAGACCAGTGCTATCCCAGTGCTAGCACTGGCTTTATCAAACCTAGTGTAAGAAAGCTAAAAATAACAGAGAGAGTTCAGATTCCTAAATTTGTATCAGCACTCCATAAATTATCTATTTTATTCTTTATTATTATTGGGGCCTACAATAAAGCTGGAGAGGGA
>NW_009659465.1:0-1044 GCF_000708025.1 Charadrius vociferus | reverse complement strand
ATCTATCTCATGAGCTTTGAAAAGAAGTCTTACATCTACGTGTTTGCACAAAACATGCATATGGTGCAAAAAGGAGTTGTATACATGCTGTATTACTGACTTATCCGGGTACCTGAGAAACCCAAAGACTGACATGTATGTAACAAACTGCTGCTTCAGTCTTCATTGTTTTGTGTCTCAAATAAATGCCTGTTTTTTCATCAACTTCCCTTCTTGCTTTGTTGGAAGTAACTAGTTAATGTTCCACCTTCTAGGAGAAAACATGTAGAACAGGCTTTCATAAAAGTACAAGAGGAATACGTATGCTGTTTTGGTGTCACTGAAGTATTTTTCTGGGCACCTTTTGAATACTATCATTGTTCCAGGCTTAAGAAATTATAAACAAATCAGTTTACCCTGAGTCCTGCTTCGGTGAGTTCCAGGCAGTATCTGTTCCTTTCCCTGGTTTCCACATTGATATATGCTACATCCTCTGCACAGGGAAGCGTTTTTGAGACAAACATGTTGCTCACAGCAAACAGAACATCATTCACAACAGCTTCAGCTTCTAGTCTCATATCTTTCACATCTGTTCCTTCGAAGTCTCTATAATCAGAATCATCTTCAAAATCCGTATTATTGGGCAACTCCATAGGATTGCAATCAGTCTCCATGCTGCATAAGGAAAAACTTATTTTAGATCTTTCATACCACTACACTCTATATTAACTACATAAAACAAGGGATATATCTTAAGCAGACATACTTAACATTCGCCAATAAAATGAAAATATAAGACCCAGTGACTTCCATAACTCATGAAACAGCAGTCCAGAGAACTCAAAACCAAGATGTTGAGAACAACTTCTTAGGAAGGTTACATTAGCACACAGAAGCAGAATCAGTACCACTGAAGTTGCTGCTTCTTATGCGAGTAACTCACATTCTGTTGTAAAAGACTCTGTTATGATTCAGCAGTAATTAATTCTGCCCATTGGTGATCCAGAATGCAGTAGGAAAACAAGTCATGCCTGGAAAAACTGAAATCATAGAATCATAGAACTG
>NW_009659464.1:0-1045 GCF_000708025.1 Charadrius vociferus | reverse complement strand
TTCTATGAGTCTATGATTCTATGAAAGTGAATTCACTGATAATGCATAGTCAAGTTTTCTGACTCCCTAAGAAAAGGGCACTCAAAAAACTTCCCACTTTCACCTCATAGGCAATGTAATCAGTATCAGCTAACCCCAGTTAGGCACACAAGCTAAGAACAGAGCTGGTTTCCTTTCAGAGCAAACCCAGATGAGGACCTTTTGCTGAAAGATGGATTTCCAGAGCTCCCCTTCCTAAAATCTGCTCTGGTGATGCAAATTTTTAGCATTCTATTGGCCAAGGAGAAGAACGTTTTATTTAATCCACTGGGTTTTATCCAACTGCAAGCCTATGTGTTTCTCACGTGAACTGCTAAGATAGTATCTGCACGGTAAAACTAGAATCATCTCACATAAATGGAAAATCACTAGGCCATAAAACCTGTAAGGTTATTGTCAGTGCACATGCGTAACATCCATTAGCATTAATGAGAACTGGACATCCTCTGAGATGGAATATAGGTCTTATTTTCATTAAACTAATTCATATATCTCAAGCTGTCGTGATTATAAAGGGCTACCACACAATGTCACAGAGAAATTTTGAGAGATGTTCAAGAAGGAGCTTTAGGTGGTGCTTTCAAAGAATCTGGAAGTGAAGGATATTTGTCACACTTCACTTGATTCAAGTGTGATTTTTGGAGTGGGTATTTGAAAAGAGAATCAGCCATTATTTCTGCTATTAACATCTTAGTAAAACACAGAACAATGTGAAGACCATCCCTTGCCAATTGAGCTCTCAAAATGTCAGCTTCCTGGCAAAACCGCTCTCCACGTTTACTGATCTGTATTGTAGCCCACAGCAGGATCATCGTGATCACTCTGGAGATACTCTACATGAATAGTTCCTCGCACAATAGTGGTTTCAGTTTAATAAGTTCCTCTAAGGCAATTAGGTACTGACTGAAAATAATACCTGCTGCATTATCAGTATCTATGGTAGCCCATCTCTCACCATTGTAGCCACACAGCTTGATTTGCATTCATCCTCTATTTTCTCAAAGGG
>NW_009659463.1:0-1044 GCF_000708025.1 Charadrius vociferus | reverse complement strand
CCAGATTGTTTCCAGACTTAGCACTTGTCTCTTACTATGTGTTAAATCCAGCACCTCATGGAGAAAGGGTAAAAACTAGTTTTCTTATCGAAGGCATCCTTACATTTAAAGCAAGTTCAAGGAATAGTTTTTGTGTATGGACCAAGAAACTAACACAGCTCCCTCTGAAAAGTTGGGCTGCTGTGTTCAACCAGCACTTAGGCGTTGTTCTGACAAATGTGATCAACATTTTGGCTGCCCCTGCTCCTTATCAGTAAGGCACTGCCTTATTTACACCCACTGTGGAAAACCTATACGGTCTGGTGTCTTGTGGTGTCAGCTATCACGCAAATTCTAGAGGACTGACAGAGGAAACAATCTGTCTCCTGGGACTTCCATGCTTGGCCTCCATTGTAGGTCACCCCGAAGCATAAGCTGTATGAACTGAGTTGCGCGGATTCATATCATGCGGGAAAATAAGTAACTCATTTGTACAGCTGAAATGTGGAAAATATGCTTTCTTTTGGTTTTCTTAAGCAATCAGAAGTTCTGCTTTAGTTAACTTCTTGATCAGGGAATTACAAATTAACTTAGAAAAAGAGATTGTGTTCAAAGCAATAATATTCTTAAAGTACACTTAGCATTAAAACTTTTTTCAGCTATAGTTTAACTTTAAGGCAGATTTTCAGACCTTAGGACTGAAAAGTTAAGGGAATGTGGAACAGCACTTTCTCTTAGAGAGCTGAACATCTTTTTCTCATCACTGTATCTTCACTTCAGGGTTTTCTGGTCAAACCACATGATGCTTCTAAGCATGCATGCATGTCCAAACTTCTTTTTTCTTCTACTTTTGTGGGATCAGAGTTGCACCTTTTGAATTAGAGTGAAAATATAAGTGAGGTATCTCTGACTTTGAAGAAGCGACCCCTTGGCTGCGGAAGAAAGGGCTTCAAAATGTCAGTCCTTCCGTATGTGCCTCAGACTTGCTCAAAATTTGCATTGTGAAGTTCTCTGAGTGTCTATAAAATTTTGCTATCATGTATCATATGTTTTATAGGGTTTATG
>NW_009659462.1:0-1045 GCF_000708025.1 Charadrius vociferus | reverse complement strand
TTCTCTTGTGTAGCTATATTAAATATATATGCTGGGTTCATTTAAATATGATCCATTTAAATATGCTTTTCATGGTTAATTGCTAAATGTAAAACATAAACAAATTTTAGACAAAGCAAAAATTATTTGACACTTCTTTCCTATGAATCGTATTTTTTCAGATTCAAAAAGATATATCCTGAAGTAGGGAAATACTGTTATAGGTGAATGCAAGAAAAATATGTGAGTTATAAAAATATGTCTCCCTTTCTCATAATTTAGAATAATTATGTATTGCTGGTAACAGGAAATCATTGAGTGGCCATACAGAGAAGTAAACGTAGACCAAGCCAAAAAGATAATTTGAGATGTATGCTTGTCAGTGACAGAAAGGCCAATATTCATGTTAATACATATTCACCATACTACTGATCAGATAATCAAAGTAGAGATAAAAGTTATTACTTAATTTTCTATACATGTACACAATTTCCCTGCAACATATTTAATCCACAATGTTCTGCTTACGTTTAAATGGCTGAGTTGATTGTACTTTCACTGTTTCCCTTAGAAATATGTTTTTACAGGCTGGTATATTTTCACTGTTTAGGAGTGCAACATTGTAGATACACCCCCAGTGACAATTTTTCCATGTATCCTTCCACCCTGTTTAACCAATATTTCATGATGCGTAGTTCACGAATCAGCGCGTAACATGACTTGCTTCATACATGCCTGTAAGTAAATGTAGACAGTTTTGACAACCTCAGCCAAAGTGTAGGAGGAGGGTAACATCCACGACGAATGTGCAAGCACATAAATTACTTCAGCCATACAAGGTACTGCCTAATTGCTGAGCAACATTCACTGCGGGTGTGTGTACTCCCAGGCTGTATTCACTTGAACCAGTGTTTTGCGATAGTGTGAACACACCTTAAGTCACTTAGGTTGTTGGGTTTTTTTTGAAAGTTCACTGTTGATTCATGTTTTTAAAAGATGGAGACTTCAAAATACATCTCATGAACTTGAGATAAGGACGGTTGTTAGAACTTCAGTATGTCTGGAA
>NW_009659461.1:0-1045 GCF_000708025.1 Charadrius vociferus | reverse complement strand
TTTTTTTTTTTTTTTTTTTTCATAATATAAACTGAAAGCTCCCATCTGAATGACATTCACCACTGGCACGTAGAGTCAAACCAGCTCACCTGAACTCCTTCCCTCCACCTGAGAGCTGGTTGGCATCACCAAGACATTTTCTGGAAACCTGCCCTGTTGTGGCACAGATGCAGACTGGGGAGGGAGGGCAGGACAGCACAGGGAAGGTGATGCTGAAGGTCGTACTGCAACAGAGGAAAAGAAAAATGACACTGGAAACCCCATCTGAAAAAGCAGGACAACCTGCAGAAGGCAGAGAAGACATCAATCACCAAACCTCAGCACCGTTGTTGCTAAAGCCCACCAGTATCAACAATGAGACACACGGAGAAGGAGGAAGGCGCTGCAGGACTTCAGAGGAGACCTCCAAGATATGTGCAACAGATTAATCTGTAATTTGATATTTTCAGCCAGGGAAATTGTGTTTATCGCATCAGCTGAGGAACTCCATGACCTATTTGTATATTGTCTATGTGTCTGTGGGTTGTATGCTCCCACCTAACAGCCGAGACAAAAGCTTGGCCGCAGCAAAAGAGAGTAAAAGACTATAAATGCTCCCATGGAAAAGATGTCTTGAACTGGCTGAGGAGCTTTGTCATTAAGTGTGCTCTGTCATTAGTCAAGCTAATTCAGATAAGTGAGCTGTTCAAGTGATACTAGGCCCAGCAAGAACAGCCAGAGCAAAATAATCAAGGCATTAGAAGAATAAAGAAAGCTCTTGAAAATACAGACCAGATTTCTGATGGCTGCTGTGAGCACGTGTACAGAGCCAGAAAACCAGAGGGGTCGAGGGCCTGGAAGCCCAGGACATGCTTTTGAGTCAGAGCACAGAGGATTTGGTGGCCACACCGAGCAGGAAAGACCCTTCAGTGGCTGGACCTGCGTGAAGTTGGGTGCAAAGGTCACATCCCATCAGCCCAGCTCAGAAAAAGAAATGGTTGGGCTGGAGACTTCTAAGCACTGTTTTTCTGGTTGTTGGGGATTCACTTGCCTGCATCTGATTTCC
>NW_009659460.1:0-1044 GCF_000708025.1 Charadrius vociferus | reverse complement strand
GGAGGGAACACAGCATAAAGGGCATATTTGCTGACATCTCTCCCTCTACCCATGTGTTTTACTGGAAGCAGACCAGGCTGACGTGCTTTACAAACAGCTCATTTATGTTAGGAATATTTTAAAAAATCATACTGTGACTCAGATGAAGGAATAACTAGTGCTAAGATCTCAATCAGGCTTAGAAATTAAAGAAATTCTGGACTGAGGCGCAATTTCAAGGAACGTTGGGTACGCTATTGCTACAGAGAGGCCACTTTTCACATCTGAGCCAGTTCCCCTACAGCTACACTACTTTTATTTTCAATCATCCTCTAAATCCTATGCTTAGAGCCTGAGGATTTGTGCACAAGTACCAACTATCATCTCCTCTGATGTGAAATGCAATGGAAATAAAAGCATCATTGCATGTCTAGGAAAGCATCTTTCTAAGACCCTTAATATAACTTCTAATGTTTACCAGTGAACAAGAATGTTGGAAAACAAGGCACTACCTCCTGTGTAGCAAAGGTTTCGTGCATGCCCATCTACTGATTTTCTCATTTACAGTAAAAAGACACAGCATACCAAACTGTGTTCATCCAAGTAAAATCGCAAGTGATTGACTGTGGACAATGTAGATCTGACAATGGTTTCACAGCTCTAACTTTGTTGGTAACCGTGGGCTTCCTTGAACGGTGTAGCATGTATAAAAAGTGTTAACTTGAGACAGAAATGAAACATAATTACTTCAAATTTTAAAGCATACGAACTTAAGTATGCATCATCCTCAAATTACTGTGAACTCGCTAAAATGCAAAGTCAGTGTATATCTGTCTATGAAAATCTTCTCATAGGTGCAGGACCTAAATGCCTAGCCTGGCATTTTGTCTGTCTTCTTCAAGGTACGTGACCAGATTTGCATCAACTATGACAAAGTATCTCACCCAGTTCAAAGACTGACGTACCACTTCCTCCACGCTGAAGATCAGTGCATCCCCACCAGTAAGAAATCAAGCAAAGGACATAGGAGACCTGCACGGATGAGCAAGGAACTTCTGGAAAAAC
>NW_009659459.1:0-1044 GCF_000708025.1 Charadrius vociferus | reverse complement strand
AAAAAATCCTTTCAATGAAAACTGATGGATTTGCAATTAGTCTTTGTCACCATAAATTCCATTTTCACCAAGTACACCTATCAAGTGCATAAAATATTGTCCAATTCCAAACAGGATACCAGCTTTGCAAAATACTCAAGGTCAAACCAGAGGTCAAATAGCTCAATAAATGGCAATGGTTGAAAACATACTCTTAACCTCATGATCCCCTCCATAGCATCTTGCTCCTGCACCACCTCATCCCTCTTTGATCAGTACCTGTATTAAGAAAAGGTACATAACTGACATCAGCAACGTCCTGTCCATGGCTAAAAATGCCTCAAATATGTTGCAAGTCTCTCCCTCACCCCTAGTAAATCTACCAAAGAAATAAGTCCTTCTCTCTGTAGAACATGGAATTCTTCCCCTCAGGAGACAGGGTAGATTTAAGACCCAACACCCAATGATTTCACAGAGCCTGAAGGAGGAGCTGTTCAGCGGCAGAAAGGGAAGAAATTCAACTTTTTATTCTGAGAAGCATAGCATTTGCTTCTTCCATAAGTGTTCCCAAGAAAAGCGTGCCTAGAGAAGAGACTTGAAGTCATTTTTTAAAGGGTTTTACCCTCCCACTGAGCCCTGTGCCTTTGGACTCATGCCATCGTTGCTGAAGGATTACAGTGGATTCCAGCCATTCATTCTTCACCATGCACATTTCAAATTCATCAAACAGGACTGGTTTGCTCTTCCTGCTTCCAATGGAGATTGCCAAGCAACAGCAATGCACGAGATGTTTTTGCTTATAGGATGAGGACAGGCTTCGTCATTGTAAATAGTTTCTTTAGACCTACTACCTCAGATCACAGATCTCTTAAACATTAGTGCTCACCATCTTCCCAGAGTGTAGCTTTACTGGTATCTCAGAAACAAGAGCACTTGGGCCTCAAACTGTGGTTGTTTTTTCCCTGGGCTTCACTCAAGGTCTTCTCAGCACTTGTTTCTCCTGCCAAGGGAACTGCTCTCTCATCGTCACTCACAGCAAATCATAGAATCATCTAGGCTGAAAGG
>NW_009659458.1:0-1044 GCF_000708025.1 Charadrius vociferus | reverse complement strand
AAAAAAAAAATCACAGTCAAACAATAATGAAGATTAAGGCTGTGTATTTGAGAGAAGTAAATTGAATACAAACTCCAAACTACAGTGCTGTATGCACAACACCTTTTCTAGCACACGCCTAATTTTCAGGAAACCCTTACCGCATCAACAAGTGGCCACTGTTTGAAGTAGCATTAGTGTTAAAGCATTTTAAACAATGCAATTAGAAGCAGGGTTTGTAAAGAAGGCTGCATAATTTGACTAGTGAGGTATTGCTATATAGTAATCATAACAATCAAATCTTTGCACAGATGGCTTTTTTAAAGAGCTTTTAGTATAAACTCAACAGATGATGAAAGCTTTAATAGATCCAAGCAATGAACAGGAAAAGATGTATACTTGTTATTTTTGAAGTTTATATGCCTTTAAGCAGAATTATCTTTTTTTTTAAATAACACAACCTTGTTTTAACAGTTTGAGTGGGTCACCTTCCACCCAATTCATTACTCCATACAACCGAAGGGAAACACTGAATAGATTTTTGGCTGGAAGTAGGAAGTCAGTATCTTTGCAAGCCCTGCAGTTCTCTGTTGATTATAAGTTATCCATAAACTGCAGATTGCCAGTTTCCAAAATGGGTTTCCCAGATCATTGCTCTACTCCTCTAGGCAGAATTTCACAAGGTGCCATTTGTCCCAATTAGCAGTTTGATAAAAGTTGTCAATAAACATCTTACGTGATTTGAGTCTGAAAACCAGAGAAGCTTTGTCACGAGTTTGTTCAATCCTTTCCCATCAGATCTTCTACAATCTCATTTCTAACATTTTTCCTGGTTCTACAACCAACACAAAAGGCTGGCTCACAACCTACAGTTTGGCACCTAAGTACCATGAATTAAGTTCAATTTTCATTGTAAGAAAGCAAACAAAACACCAGAAACCACATCAGATGAGAACTGAATGAAGACACAGGGTCCCTTAGTACTTCATTAAGCCATAACTGCCTCTCCCCATCTCCTAGCATAGATATTAAAGCTACAAAATACTCAGTCTTCATACAATGGGA
>NW_009659457.1:0-1044 GCF_000708025.1 Charadrius vociferus | reverse complement strand
AAAAAAAAATAATAATTTGCATAGGTGTATTGTAGCCAAGCTGGCTAAATGTTTCATCTAAGGGAGCCAGTGCACTTTGCATAGTGGTCCATGCTGTTCCTGAGACAGCTACAGCAAAGCTAATTGCATCAATTAGATATGCTGCAGTCTCACCTCCAGGTGTGCAGTGTGTGTGGTCTGAGTAATTCTCTGATACCCACAGAAATTAGAAAACTTCAGGTTCTTGGTTTAAGTAAGAAAGCATGAGTATTGATCCTGGTGTGTGAAGAGAGCACCCCAATTGCCAGAGCAATGAAAGCAGCACGGTAGTTCCAGGTTTAGAACATACTAGATTCTTTTCATAATGCTTCAATAAATAAGGTGATCGCATGAAAGGACTATTAATGATTGTTTTCTCAAGTGTGGCCCAGGTCTGTGGATGGAGTGTCAGCAAGGAGCAGTTCTCTGACAAGCAAACAAGCTGACGGTGTTTAGAAACTCCCTTAGAGACACGGGTCCTTTGTTTTGCTTCTCACTCCACAACATGACAAAGAGGAAGAATTTAGGTGGAGCTGATGTAAAGTAGGGAAAACATACGATGATCTTCCTTCAGCTTGCGTCCTGGGAACATGAAGGACAGGGCCGTAAAGACGATGAAGAGCATACTCCTTCTCCTCATTTTGCTGGGAGTAGTGTCTGGTAAGAACATGATTTCATTACGTTGCTAAAATTAGAACACTGTTGGCTGTTATACTTTCTCTTGGGAGCTTTATAATACATATTTAGGGATCAGACACAGATGGAAAAAATCAAGTAACAATTATTTTCCTACTGAAATAGATTGAGCTCTGTGGTTACAGCACTATAATGAAGAAGAGAATATGACTCCTTGCTAAGACACTTTGCTGGATGAGGCACTTCAGTGTGCAATAGCCACTGCTCAGTAAAACAGTGTTGGAGTGGGAAAGGAGGTCAGTTCTTCAAGAAACAATATTTCGTATTAATTCTCCTTTCTGCCTAGTGGATAAAGGCAAGGTTGTGGATGTAGTTTTTCTAGATTTTAGT
>NW_009659456.1:0-1043 GCF_000708025.1 Charadrius vociferus | reverse complement strand
ATGAATCTGTATTGTGAGCAAGACCTTATAAAATTACTAATGAACTTAGAGCTGGTGAACCTCACCACAGACGGGAACTCTGTGCAGTGTGCCATGATGCATGAGGAGGTGCTCGCCCAATGCTGCAAAAGCTGGGATTCCCAGCATCAGGAAGGTTGTAAGATTGGTGTCACCTTTTCTATATTTTCCATCTTTTACTCAATACATTTGTTAACAAGCTTTGAGTGTTGGTGTCTTTCTCACTGAGTGCCCAAAAGAACTGACACCTCCTCAGTACAAAAGAGTAGGAAATTACTATGCCTTCATCCATAACATCCAAGGAGTGAGAAGAAAGATTTCTTCCTATATGGAAAAGCTTCTTAACACCCCATAAAGACGGTAAGAAGTGTGGAGAGAGGTCTTTTCCAAAGGACTTTTGAAACAACCAAAGGAAGAGAAGAACAGTCACTAAAGAACGGTACCGGGCTTTAGGAGAGTGCTAGTCCTTCCCTTTACATCATAAAGGAATTCCTAACTCAAACAAAATCTCTGACAAGTGATGTTGGTATCTTTGAATATGCCTTGATATAGCAGTTCCACAAATTTGTTATGAACTTAAGTGTTCTTAGCAGTCCACTGCTGATCTCAAATTATACTACTACAGATTTTAACGGATTCATCCTGATTTTCTTCCCAATTTACACCAACATAAAAAAGAGAAACCCTATTCATTCAAGGTACATCAACACAAAAATGGAAGTTACGCACAAGACTGAGCCCTGTTGTTGCAGATACTCTATTCACTGTGGGAAATGGCCTGATGAGATATAAAAGGCAAAAAGGCTTTTGTGCATGTCCCTGAATCAAGCAGGGCAGGTAGAGCTACAAAAGGAGGAGAAAGTTCTGTCTGGAAAGCACAGAGCTTGCTAAGCAGGCAGGGTTTTCCGTTTCAGCAACTTGACTAAGGTTTCTACTTTATCTATACACTGTGCTCTGAGGCATAGACCCTCTTGTTCCTCCTTGTGTTTAGGATCAGACCTTCTGTATAATCAGTGAGAAACTAG
>NW_009659455.1:0-1043 GCF_000708025.1 Charadrius vociferus | reverse complement strand
GATATCTGCAAAGTCAGTTGTACTTCCATTCTTTCATTGGACTATACTGTGTCCAGCTTCTCAGTATGTTATACTTCATTTCCTGTCCTGGATCTAAAAGCCAGTAAGGTAGCCTCACTGGCTAGCACAGACAGTTGTATTTGTATCACTATAAATACACTTTCTTCATTCCATTCACCTGGCTCAGCTCTAAGAAGCTTCTGGATGAAATGCTCTGCCTCTTAAAATCTATTCTGTACTTCCCCTAGAGTCTGTAGCCTATCAAACCACAGTATTTTCATTATGCAGTTCAGCTATTAGCAATAGCTTACAGCAGGGCTGGGCAAAGAGCAGGTTCCTTCTAAATTATTAGTAAATTTTGCAGGATTGGGATTTGTGGGAGACCTCACAATGTCTCTCATGCATCTAGGGAAAGTTTTGTATTGAATTGTTTTTCACTTCAGTTACTGTTCTGTTATCAGCTTGCTTCTCCTTATAAAATAGTCTGATTTGACCAGTGATGCCTCCCAACTTTATTATGAGAATTTTGCCATCATGTACTTGCTCTTACTTCTTTGCCCCAATATCACCAATGAAAATACTAAGTGTTTCCAAAACCACTCCTTGAAGACCTCAATTTGAAGCTCTCTTCTCAACAGTTGTCACAGTCCCTGTAACCAGTAAAATACGTAAAAAGATATTGAGAACTAAGCATTTTAACACTCTCCCATTTCAGAACAGAATGAGTTTAAGGTTCTAGAACTCCCTCAGTTAAAATATCTATTATACCAATCTAAAATTGCCAGTTCATATAAGGACATGAAGTTAAGTTACAATTCTCCCTTACTGCCAGAGTGTTACACTAGAAAGGCTGAGCAGCTGAACTTCAAATAAAACTGTCTATAAATACAAATTACACATTAATGTTTTCCCACCGCATGGAAACAATGTTTTACTTTAAGCAAAACAAAAAAACTAACACAGAAGTCTACTACCTCAGAATTTAAAAGTTGAAACTGAAAATAACTCAAAGCAGTTGAGAATTCTCATTTTGGGTTTTTTTT
>NW_009659454.1:0-1042 GCF_000708025.1 Charadrius vociferus | reverse complement strand
AAAAAAAAGGTGATATTAGAAATTATTGGAAAAACAGTGGAAAAACCCCGGAAACATTTTCTGTGGCTTTGTATAAATTTACAGTATGCCCATGTCTTGAAGACAATCTTAGAAAGATATGTTAGAACTTGCAAAGGTAAGAAGAATAATCACAAAGTTTATTAAAGAAATGCTTTCTCCTAAGTAGCAATTGAGTAATCAAGGACTCTTCAGCCTAGAAAAAGATATGACTAAAGGGTATATGACAGGAATCCAGAAATCATTGTTAGGCTGAGGGAAGATGAATGGAGAATTATTATTTACAGTTTCTTTCTCTACAAGAACAATGGGGCATCAAATGAAGCTAGCAGAAGGCAGTCTCAAAACGAGCAAGAGAAGATGCTCCTCAGAAGACATAATTAAGCTGTGCAAAACTGTGCTATTGGGTGTGAGGAATGCTGAGTGGTTTTTATGGATCTAAAAAAGCATGCATACAAAAGCAGGGAAAAAGATTTCAGAGGGCTGTTAAATATAAATATACCACCACCCATTGAGAAAGCTCCTAAGCAGCAAATTACTGGAGGTGAAGGAGCTCTAGAATGACGGCACAAATATGGGAGAAGAGAGACAAAGTGTGGGTTTGTGATGAAAGGAAACAAAATAGTAACAGTGGTGAGGAATGGAAAGGTGTGTATGTGCTATATGAGAAAGGGTGGAGGCAGAGGAAGAGGAGTGAGCCGAGCTGGTAGGACCTGCAGGTGGTTGAAAGTACCAAGAATGGGAATCTGGCACCACTGCTGAGTAGCGCTGATGTCATTTAGAGAAGGAGTGGCATGAAAACCACAAGAGAATAGCAAAGGAAGAGAGTTGAAAATGCCTATGTTCTGTGTGTATAGCAATATTTCTTCCTTGGATTGAGTGTTAGAAAGCCTGTTGATCCTGCTCTAATAGTACACTGTAGGTTAGTTGATTTGAAATGTTAGATGGATTTAATATTTTTAAAGTACAAGAGTTACATTTAAGGTATGTTTGCACGCTATTGTGTTTAAAGAAAATAACATAA
>NW_009659453.1:0-1042 GCF_000708025.1 Charadrius vociferus | reverse complement strand
GATGTAACGCGCTCAGACCTAGTCAACGCTTTGCTCTCTGGGTCCCCTCCAGCTCTGTTGCACCGGGGAGAAGCTGCTGGAGAAGATCCGCAGCACTCCATGCCGATGTACCCATCACCCCTCTGGGGGGAGATGTTGGGGGAGGAGACAGAAGGGATATGCGGGGCAAATGTGCTTCTCTTGGCCACGGTAATGTGAAGAGTGAGAGGAGGGTGGAAGATCTTGGAAGCGCCTTTTTGTACTCTCCATTTGCTCCCCTCTTCTCGTTCTGAAGTACCATTCCTCCCCAGGCAAGCTGCTCCTCCCGCTGATTAAAAAAAGAAAGCCCAGCGGTCAGGCGGGGTGTGCTTTCTGTCAGTTATGAGGCAGTTGTCGCCCCGTCCTTCCCCTTTCTGAGTGTAACGCAGGCTGTGAGAGTGAAATTTCAAACGTTACGGTACTGTAGCCGCTCTGGCTGTGTAGAGAAATTGGAGGATTAAGAGCGAGAGTGACTGAGTGGTAGACCCTTGTATAAAAATGACAGATGCCCTGGTTTAAAAGGTGACAATTTGCCTATGCAGTGAAATGGTTCTGTCAAGGCATCAGGAAATTTGGGGACTTGAATGCAGAGAAGCAAGCATTTGAAAACGCAGTCTGCCTTGAGCTTCTGAAGTAGCCTCCGAGCTCCAGAACTGATGTTTTGTAATTTTGCCTTATCATCTGCTTGGGTTTATCATGGTGGTAATAGGGATAATGACAGAGAGTCAGTCATTTCCACTTAGATGCCAGTTTTTAAGTAATAATAAGCTCACAGCGGGTTCGATTTGGTCTGTGCTGAGAGTACCTGGGGTTATTTTCCCTTTGCTTTCTCATGGTAAATTATCTCAGCCCACCAGGGCCAAGCTGATTTTCTAGCTGTAAAAACAGAGAAGACGAACATGCGGCACCGCACCGCGCTGTACACTTAGCTGCTTCCTCCTTTGTTGTTTTCTTTACGTTATTTAGGAAAAGAAAATTCTCCCAGCCACCCATTATGGTTCGAATCCAGGTCATAAAAAAAAAA
>NW_009659452.1:0-1041 GCF_000708025.1 Charadrius vociferus | reverse complement strand
TTTTTTTTTCTAAAGTAACAGCACACACATCTTCAAAGATAGCATTGGGAATTGGGGAAATGTTAAATGAAATCACGGGTATACAGTCAGACGCTTTCTGCCTATTTCTTGAGTAGAATATGAAACAACCTGTAAAGTCTCAGAATTCAGCATATTAGAAGCTAATTCACTGAAATAAATTAGCACTCTGATATTAGTTCTTACTCTTACTTTAACCCAAACTGTACCATAATTGTTATGGTGTATCATAATGGCCCACATTTGACCATATTCCACTGAACCAGATAAGCTATAAAACAATAACTACATAGGTATTAGTATCTTAGCTTACGTGTCATCCATAACAATTAATAATAATGAATAGTCTGTCAATTCATGAAGGTGTAGTTAAAATTAGTATTTCCAAGTTTCATTTTGACTGTGATATGCGTAACAACTTTAAAAGAAAATCAGAATAAATGCTGGATTGCTATCCCAGTAAAGTTAGGAATATGTTCTTTAAAAAGATGAGGTATCTAATGGAAACATTTTTACTGCTTAACAATATATTTTGTGGAATGTTACAACAGATTCACCAGTGCTGTAAAAAGTGCAAGAATGAGTCAACAAATGCAGATAGCAGTGCTACCCTGACGTGTGAACGGATTTATGACCAGCCATCCAGACCAGCTAATAACGGGTTTAATCAAGAATATGAAGATATGTCACTAATAAGAACTTTCAGTGACATTGGAAGGAAAATGACATGAAAAACAAGGTGCATGCTGTTGTAATTAAGATATGAGCATGTGATGTGTGCTACTTCTATCAAGGCAGAAAACAAACACAGACACAAATAATTTTGTTAACTTGGAATGGTTTTGTTCATTTTTTTCATATCTTCTTGTATTTATTTCAAACTAAAGAAGTTACCACTCCATGCAGCTACAAATGAAATGAGCTTTAGCGTATGTAACTACCACCAAAATACTGTAAAAGCTAAAGGTATTCCAACATATTTTCAATGCCAACAAATCTGACCATACATACTCGGGTTTTTTT
>NW_009659451.1:0-1042 GCF_000708025.1 Charadrius vociferus | reverse complement strand
ATTCAGGTTTAGTGACCGTGAAAACCTTGCGATTCTCCCACCCAACCTTCCACCTTCTTGGAAAAGGTCAATATGACTTTTGAAACATCCCGATCTATTTCTGGAAAATTCATTTCCACTCGGTTGAGTTTCGATAGATTTCCGCTTCCCATCGAGTGACCACACTCCTGCTCAGCCCCACTCCAGCCTGACCCCAGGACAGAAGCTGCTTTGATATCCACAAAGCTCAACGAGCCAAAACACACCCAGAGCCCCCAGCTGGCCCATCAAGCAGCACATCGGGGACCCAGTTTGGGAACGCGCTGGATTACACGGAAGAGGACTGAGCTGGCCCTGCTCAAAGCCAGGGGCAGCATCTCGAGAGGGTCCAGAGCCCGTCACGTCAGCTGAGGTGCAAATATGCGCGTTCCCAATCCTGAAGACAAGTCCTACTTCATATGGGCTAAGACGTGCTTTAAATAGTCTGCTTGGCCCGCCGCGTCCGATGGGAAAATCTCCTGGCAAATGTCACAAGCCTGAGCATCCTCGGAGGCGAGGACGGCGCCTTGCCCGAGAGTACCGTCCTCCAGCATCCAGCCCGGCGTCCAGGACATCTGTGGGGAGCGAAGGGGAAAAGCGGTCAGCGGGAACGGCAGAGGCAGCCTCTTCTCACGTCCCCAGCCGCGTCCAGCCGCCACCCTGGGGTCTGCCACGCCGAAGCGCCGCCTCCAAAAGAAGACACCGTGTTTTTGTGCCCGCAGAAAGGCTGGGCTAAGGGCTGCTCCCCTGTGCCGGAGTCCCTCCTCGCCCCATCCTCGCCGAAATCCACTGCAGCATCCTGCCGCCGTATGGCACCTGAGCATCCGCCATCGCCCATCGCTTACCCCTCAGCAGCTACAGTCACTGCCCGAGCCAGAACACGAGGAAAGTGCTTTTGTAAGAAGCAAACTGGAGCGCATTTGTAATTTCCTTTTTGTGCCATTATCGCATAAGTGCTGATAAGGCACATTAGGGCTTTACCAGACAGACACCGCTGCCACTTCTTTCTTTCTTCTCCTTCTTC
>NW_009659450.1:0-1042 GCF_000708025.1 Charadrius vociferus | reverse complement strand
AAGTGTTATTTCAGCTTTGAAATCATGCATAAATGATCGTCAGGGAAAAATGTTAAAAAAGCAATTCATCACACTCGGAAGTCAAAACTGGTTCCTGATGCAGCCTGAGCAAGGACTTGCCTGCAAATGCATCAGCATGGGAGGCCGGCTGGCAGGGAGGCCGGCTGAGGGGCAGCTGCCGCCTTGCCTCTTGTAAAGGGGGTGAAGAGCACCAGGTGGACTTTCTGACATTGCTCAGCAAACCCCACAACCTCCTGTGGGCACGGTGTCAGGGCACTAGGTGGGGAAAAGTGAAGGTATTTCCATCTATTTCCCCCACACAAATTAAAAGATACTTAGCATGTAAATATTCATATAAATGAGTGTGCTCTCATTTCCTTTTACTTCACTGTGTGTGTCTAGTACTACTTTCAGCCTAGCCCATATAATTTAGAGGGTCTGACATCTATTGCCCTGATCTCATTTATCACCAGCCCATCTCCATTTTAGAAGCACAGATACTCAGTGTACAATTTTTACTGTAAAACTGAATTTGGTTCTTGTGTCAGAGTAGGCTCGTTGAATTTATGATTTAACATTGAACATCCTTCACCTTCAAAGCAGCTCTCCTGCTGTAAAAACGAGGCATCTCTCTCATGAGGACACTATAACATCATGATACAAATGCCCATCCTGTTAGACAAGGTTGTGCCAGTAGAAAGTAAACTTAATTTTCTGAGATGTTTCAACATTTAGCCCTATTTTTCACTTTACAAGGATAAATATTGGGAAATACTTTATCCCAGTGTAATAACTAACCTTTCATCAGTGCAACAAAAAAGTGTTTGATGTTCAGTTCAAAATGGTTGAGTGAAAGAAAACACAAAAAGCATGCTGAAAACCCATTATTTGTCTATCTGATGGTTGCTGCCTTTGTCTTTACATCACAAATAAATAACTAAATTATGTCCCTTGTTGCTTGGAATCTGACTCTTCATTATGGATGGACATATTACTCAAAACTATATTTTTTGGACTTTCTCAAATCCTTTGTCATTGGGTG
>NW_009659449.1:0-1041 GCF_000708025.1 Charadrius vociferus | reverse complement strand
GGGGTTTTTTTGTTGTTGTTCATGATTACTCTGCTTCTGTTCTTGAGGTTACCTTGCCCTTAAACTCCCCCACGGGAAACATAAACTATGAGCTATTTATGCAGACAACAAACCAAAACAAAGTTTCTGCAGCAATACCAAAAGCGTGCTTCTAAGTGTAGCCATTTCGGCATCCCTTGATTGCACAGCAGAACATGCATTTTTCTTTATTGAAACTGTCCCCTTTGCTGCCAGTTTCAGATCTGTGGTAAGTCATAAGCTGACGTTACTTTAAACATATCAGAATTAGTTTGGGATTGTTATCTACATCCTTTTAGGATACATATGAGTAGAATTAGAATGTGTTTTCTGTGTCAAATGGAGGGTAGCAGGAACACAGCAGGGTTCTTCAAGAATGCAAGGAAAAGAATTAAATGAAAATGCTTGAGACAGAATCAAATGCTAAAATATCCTCATCCAACAGTTATAAAAGAGAGATTGCTTCTCATTTTAAAGGTCAGCCTGTTTGTCAGGGAAATAAAAACATATTATTTTTCATTGATGGATGATTGTCTAAATTATTAAATACTTGGCTAAATTGATAGTATTTATGTTCACTCTGAAATTAAAACAATCAGTGTGCCTATAAATAGTCCTAACATTGACGCATAGCAATGTGACTTTTCTAAGGATGCTCCAGCACTTGAATGATTAATGTGTCTTTTACCTATTAAAAATGTAGTTATGCTTTGTGTAAATTATAAACCCTCATTTAAGTGCAAGTGTGCCAAGGAAATTTTCTATAGTTTAAACTTCAGTTTAAAATTATTTATTCTCAGTATACAGCTAACAAAGTTCAAATACCTCTTCAGACTTTACATAGATACTCATTTGGATCTAAGAAAGCTGTTTGTGTCCTGAACTGAACAAACTTTTTTATCTTATATATTAGCCAAAGTGATTCATTTCACACATTATTTTAATTTTTAGCTCTTGAGAGCTTTTAAAGCTCTCATTACCTTCCAAATGATAAATCCAATTGTGTTCTTGGCCTTTCAAAGA
>NW_009659448.1:0-1040 GCF_000708025.1 Charadrius vociferus | reverse complement strand
TCCAGGCTGAAAAACCCCAACTCTCTCTGCCTGTCCTTATAGGAGAAATTTTCTATTTCTTTATCTTATAACATTGCATTTTTATAAATACAATTGAAAGGTATTTTTTTAATCCCTCATTTTTATGTCAATGTTTGACAGAAAATTGAAGATTTGTTAGAGTGAGTCAACTCTTCAAAATATGGTGCAATATAGTAATTGCAGGTTTTAGTTGTCTCTATTTCAAAACTGAAACTTTAATGTTCAGGAAACACTAACAGATTTCAGCTGTTGCATAGTGAGCACCCTGACTATTTTCAGAATGCAAAGGAGTGATTTGTATGAGACCTTAATCACCTTAATGTGTGACATAATATGAGCTTTTAATCACCTAGAGTCACAAGAAATAACAATTGTCTCAGGTGACCCTTTTGCCTTCTTAAGGCACAACATTTTAAGACTGAGTATGCTAAAATTTTCTCTCGAAAAGACAGATAACTTTGGGATGTTGTCTTTATAGGTCGTTATCAGATGATACTCAAGTGAGTAGACAAAAATCTCAGAAAAAAACCCACCTAAATCCAAAAACTTCCCTCACCTTGGATCCTGACAATAATCCCCTGAGGGCAATTAACAGCATAGGATTTGTTTTGAGAACCTGAGTGGTATTTTATGTCAGTAGCATATGGATTGAAAACTAATTAAGCAAACCTCAGAAAAGGCTTTACCTGCTGTTTAGTTCTTCCTTTCCTACTCTGTTATTCTTTGGAATGGAATTGGAATGGTACAAAAAAATATGGAATAAGAGGCTTAGGTGTTTCAATAAGGTTTTCAGTGAGGTGTTCTTACCATCATTGTACAGGTGTTGCTTAAAGAATGTTGAAAGACACTTACATGAACATGCTTCATTAGTGGGGTCCATAGCTGATGACCTACCTTGACTTGAAATCTGCCTTAAAGAAGCAAACAAGGATGAAAAAAAGGGAAGGAGAGAGAGAAAAAAAGGAAAGCCACACCTTAGGCACCAGCTGGAAAGTGGAACGAGAGAGTCCCCAGAAAAA
>NW_009659447.1:0-1040 GCF_000708025.1 Charadrius vociferus | reverse complement strand
TTTTTTTTTTCTTCCAAAATCTTCAGGTCTAAAACTGGTTAAATTACTCTCTGATCATAAAAACAATGGCTACATCAGAAGCATGGAAAATACGGTGCATGTCAGGATCCCGTATTTCAGAAGAATACCTGGTCTGTCCTTCCACCTTTCTGATGGGAACAACTACACCTACATTAAGGCACCTTCCCAACACATTCTGAAAAATCTCCACTGATGGGTGAAATTCAACAGCTCTTCTTGGCAATGTATCCCAGTGTTTCATTACTTTTATCACAAAAAAGTTTGTCCCTGAAGTCTTAAACCCAAGTCCCTCTTACTTGAAATGACTTCTTCCCTTATCCTCAGTGGACTTGAAAAGATGTTTTTCACTCCTTTGTAAATAGCCAGACTGTTACCGTGTTTCCCCCAGGTTTTCTTCAGCTGTTGCTTTCCACCACCACCAGACTTCCAGTCTTTCCTTACACCCCATGTGCTCTGGGTTTCTCATCTTTCTCAATGCTTCCTCCTGGCCTCTCTCCAGCTGATCAGAATCTCTCCCTACCTGTGAGGCTCGAGTAGGTTCCCACATCCTGTGGCACCTAGACGGCCTTTCGCACATCGGCTATTCAAACCTGAAAAATCCGAGTGATTTCTCTGAAGGTGATAAGTACTGTCCTCACAGGGAGGTGACTTATGTACTGTTTCAGTGACATAAGGCATGCTTTTCTTCAACTGCTTGTTTGCTGTATATCTGTCATTGTTTAACTAGGGATTTCAATGACTATTGAAGGAGAGGCTCTGACATTTTCAGCAATTACAAGTTGGTTCAAAATCCGGCTACTCACCACTCTCCATATTAAGCATGGCAATTAATACTTTTATGTGCACCAAACAAACCAGTGAGAAATAATGCTGAATATGAAACTGAGATGAAATCCCTTCAGAGAAATTCAGATTTAGTGCTTTAGGATTTCTAGGACTGTCACATCTGATTTTGAGCTGTTTCTAACACTAAGTATTAAAGCATTAAATTTATTTGCTGAAACATGATTGGGGAAAAA
>NW_009659446.1:0-1041 GCF_000708025.1 Charadrius vociferus | reverse complement strand
AAAAAAAAATATCTGTCCATATGTTTCATTAATCATCATGAGAAGAAGCAGAGCCTGGTAAATGTTTGGAAGAGGAAGGTGGTAGGGCTTCTGAAAATTGAGAAGGATTGTTAATGAAACTGCAGTTATTCAGAATTAGAGACGCTTTGGAGCAAGAGGCCATTTGCTTAAAAAGCTGTAATCATTGCATATATATTGGTGGGTGTGTGAAGGAATACAAAACTGTTATCCTTCATATAGAGGTTTCATTATATTGAGAAGTTGGGTGGCTTAATTCATTTTTCTAACAGAGCAGTGCAGTACAGTTTGATATTTTCAAGACTGATCACAATGAAGAACTCTGCAGATGTTTTCAGTATGTTTTTAATAAATGTCAAAACCAGCTTAATGTCTCAGCAACGGTAAACCCATTATCCAATATATATGTAATGCATGAATTGGAATTCCACTGAGAAGTTTAAAATATTACACAGCACATCATGAAGGTTCATCCTGATGCCATACTGTGTTTATAACGTGTTCAAAGGGATGTTTAGCATTATTTTCTCTCTAGCCCAGCAGGAAGATTGTAAAAAAATAATTTGTCTGTTATTAATGCATAATTAGGGAATTAAAGCCAGTAGCTATTATGTTCTTTGCAGTCTGATAGTACAAAACATTTGAGGGCACCTCTTTGAGGGCAAAGCTGTAATACCTGGGGAGTCCAGGCTGTAATTTAGTTATTTGGGCTTGAGAAATACAGGCAACATACAGGCCAGTGTCCACATGCCCCATGTGTCAGCCCCAACACCTACATCTATAAGCACTTGTCCCCTTCTTGGTTCTGTTTTCCCTATAAGATTGGAATTACGCTGTCAATTTTTCTATCATGTTGTCTCTTAGATTGCACGTCATGACTTTTTAATATATTATCAATGTGTTTACCCCTTTTTCTTACTATAGAGAGTGGGCAAGTTTTCAGTCAATGAAACCCACAGTCGCAAGTCAGCTGACTGGAACCGAAGGAAGGAAAAGGAAAGGCTCACTCATTATTTAAAAAAA
>NW_009659445.1:0-1040 GCF_000708025.1 Charadrius vociferus | reverse complement strand
CTTCCAACCCAAACCATTCTATGAAAAGGACTATTAGATTTTTAGTGGGAAATGTGAGCAGTGGATTTCGATGAAAGGCAAGATGCTCCAGCTGATAGCCATGTCCCCCGGGACAAACCCAGCAGCTGGTCTCATCCTGGTGACTTCAAGTGGAGATGGTAACCCCACCACCCCCAGGGCCCTTTGAAAACCCTACTGGGAACATTGGGTAGGTGCAGATGATTCAGACCAGCACTTGGGAGAACAGCATCAACAGTCTACTTGAAGCCCCAGCTCCTGGTCTCAGATCCTGGTGTGGGTTGTCTGCTTTGGCTGGTGGAGTGAAGGGGAGAGCAAGATGTGCTTCTGCCTTCATGGTTTGAAGGAGAAGCTCAGAAACTTGTCCGCCATGCAGACTTAGAGGCAAAGAAGTAATTTGTTTAAGCCATGGGAATTTTTTTATTGGAAACTGCCAGAGGGGTTTTGAACCTCCAGGGCTTGCAGTTCCAAGTGCGACAATTAAAAGTTTGGGGTATTTAGTGAACTCTGCATAGCTGTTTTTCCTCTTTCATAGTTCCATCATACCTTCTAATTAATTCCCTTTAATTGCTTTTAATTTCCTTTCCTCCTTATTTCTCCCTTCGTATAACTAGTGCTGTCATCCTTTTAGGTTGCCTTTCATGTTGGAGACTCTCTGTTTGATTTCATTTCACCCATGTTGTGTCTTGCAGCTATTTCATTCCTGGAAAGCTCTGGCTCCAGAGATAAAATCTAAGTGGATTCAGAGAACCTAAAAGGATCACATGCTTCATGGCTTTCTCTTTAGTAATATGAGATAAACGGAGCGTAATAAAAGATCCATCCTCCTTGGAAAAGGGCCATTTTTCCATCACCTGTATTTTTGTGGTACCGTCATGCCATGGATGCTCTTAGTCACTGGTGACAAGATAAAGAGCCTTCTGGTATCTAACGCTGATGGGTGTCTGAGGCTGAAACGGGCTCTTAGGATGACACACCGTCTCGCTCTATTTTGATTTACTCACCACCACTGCCATCCTACC
>NW_009659444.1:0-1039 GCF_000708025.1 Charadrius vociferus | reverse complement strand
CACATCAGCTTGTGGGAGATCTCGTCCTGTTAAGTGACCCCGCAAGGGCAAGAGGAGGGAGAGATGGCTAAATCCTTCTCCTTGTAAAGGAGGAGTTTGCCAACAAGCTCTGGTTTCCATACTTTACAAGCAACGGCATTTGGAAGGGATAGGGATAAACCTACATTTTGCTCCACAGGGGTGCCGCTCACCTCCTTTGTGGGCTTCTGCCTGGCCCCAAATCAGCCACTACCTTGGCCGAGCCGCTCGAAAGCAGCCGGCCTCTGCTGGGAGTCAGCCCTCAGCCGCTTTGGGGTTGGGAGGCGGGTTTTTCCCAGCACCCGGGGTCAAACCCAAAGCTGGTTCCCACGACCATCCCTCCCTAAAGCACCAGCGCGCCTTGGCAGAAGAGCCGGGAAAGATTTCCCTGGAGTACAGTCCTGTGGCTCTCGGGCTGCTCCCAAACACCCCCAAAGCCCCGAATCTTTTAGATGCTTTCTACAACATTTTTGTCCCCATAGAAATAGTACTTAAAAATATATATATATTTATCACCCTGTGAGAAAACAAAAAGCATCATTCAAATATGCTTCGGGCTCATTCTTCAGGACTTAGCGATAGAGAGGACGTCACTGGGCAGGAATAAAATGAGACTGGGCTTTGCCTGGCCACATAATGAAATAATAGCATCTGGCACAAGGAAGTTTTTATCCTATTATTACTTCTTACTCTGGATGTAAATTCAAACCTGCTTTCCCGACATGACGCCTGGCCCCGTACGAGCACCCGGTTGCTGTGGCCCCAAACCCGCTTTTCCCTTTAGCCCTTTGCACTTCTCCCCAACCGGCAGCCGAGATGGTGGAAAGTACCTGCAAGAGGCAGTTTTTGGCTTTAAAGGCTTTGGGTGCTTCTGCAAGGAGCCTCCAGGGAAGAAAAAAACCCTGCTTTTTTAGGATCTCAGAGCCCGGTACCCATGAGCTGCCACAGAGGAGACAAAACTTTGAGCCATCCTGACCCCACTCGCCCGTAGGTGAGCTGAAGGACAGGGGAAATATGTAGT
>NW_009659443.1:0-1039 GCF_000708025.1 Charadrius vociferus | reverse complement strand
CTGCTCCTAACAAGTAGCCAAAATGGTCTTGCTTATCTCCGAGCCATTTTAAATACCTGCTAGTCTTATAACCTGCTAAAGAGGTCATCCCCACCAAAGGAAGCTTTAAAACTGCATCGTAGTAAATGGATTAGCAGTTAACTAGAAAGGGGTGGGGCACAGGGCAAGTGATATTTTAAAAAAATACTCCCTCTTATCAAAATCACATTTCTGATAATTGATTCCATAACAAAAATGAGGTAAAGAAAATTAAGGTAAGAAGCATTAACTATCTTCCCCCTCTACTTGTACAATAAAACCAGATACTGAAAGGCCAGCTTTATGAAATACATTAAAGTTATGGTGATACAATGTTTACTGAGTTATACAAGAGCAATTAAGGACAGACTTGACTTGAGCTTTCTACTTAAGTCATGGGCATGAACATTAACATTTCAGGTGCATGTGGCAATCTGGAGTAATGAATGCTGCACCCTAGGATAGCTTGGAAAGCAACATTGTTTTCTACAATGTACTTTTATACCATTTTTATTAGCATTATGTTCTTCCATTCAACAGAGTTGATTTTGAGAACCTTAGAGAGATTCCCATTCTAGTTTTGGATGTTAATGAAGATTTTAAGAATGATAAGATTAAACAGGAGTACCTGATTGATAAGGTAAGTATTAAACAGTGTTTCCTCATATCTGCTTTTCTTCTGCAGTAATAGCTGTAAGATACCAACTTACAGTCTTAAAATTTGTGATTAAGTGCTTGTTTGGGACTAGTACAGTCAGTTTCCTTCACAGACTTACAAAGCTACATGGCTGCAGAAAAGACTTTTTGCTTTCCTTCAAAACAACATTTACCCCACCTCCTTATCCACACAACTGAAGAGAAAACTGGGTGTTTTTAAAAGAGGGGCAGTTGTGGGGGATGCAAGTACACAGCAGCTGGAGTAGTCAGACTACTCTGCCACGTCTGCACTGCCATACTGTTCATTAAATAGTTTACAGAACGATATTGTCCCATTCCTGGCGGCCATGACGTCCTTAAAAAA
>NW_009659442.1:0-1039 GCF_000708025.1 Charadrius vociferus | reverse complement strand
TTTTTTTTTATTTTATTGTGGTATTCCTGCCACCTGATAAGATTGCAAGTGTTTGTCATTATTAGTGATTGCAGTCAGGTTCTGGCAGTGTTTAGACGTGTATTGAGAAGGCATGGTTCGTAACCTTATTCTGCCAGTCATTGACCTGAAGTTTCAAGAAGCGTTAAGAAAACACGGTGCTCTGTTATTAGGTGGTGAGCACATCATTGTTTTAGACAACCTTTTGTACCATCAAAGATGGGGAAAAAAGACTGTCACAGTTTCTGGTGTTACTAGGCTTAGAATATTAATGCTTATGCACAGGTTGAAATTGAAAAGTTCTTAACAGTTCTCCAAGGAAATTCAAGAAAAAATGGGTAGAAATTTCAGTGAATTGAAACCAAGGGGGAAGTTTTCCCCTACTCAGAGAGTATGTTGAGTTTCAGTGAAGATGATTTATTTTAGATTAAGGAAAGCCAATCAAAACAATAGAGATAAGTTTTCCATAAATGAAAAGTGGGCATATTTCCACAAAGATTAGATCTAGTCCACTTAAAGATAAAGGCCATAAATGTCAAGCTATCTGCTTCACTTAACCAGGCTGAGATGTCATTGTTTACCAGAGAACAAAAGTAAAAAATAAGCCTGCAGAATGCATTTCTCTGCGAAACATTACTGAAAAGCTACCATACTGGAAAAAATGCTTGAAGTCAATGCCAAAAAAAAGTTTATATTTTCACCACTGGGGCCAGGATTTCACTCCTAAATTTATGCACTGAGTAAGTCCAAAGATGAAGACTCCATAACCTCTCTGAACAACCTGTTCCAGTGTTTGGTTATGCTCATAGTGAAAATAAATAAATAAATATGTTTAGGTGTGGAATTTGATGTGTTTCAACTTGTTCCTGTTGCTTCTTATCTGTTCACTGGGTACCACTGAGAAAAGTCCGGCTCCCTCTTCTTCATTCCCTTTCACTAGATATGTACACACATACTAGATACGTGTCCTCAGATCCTCCTTAGCCTTCTGTTGTCCAGGCTGAACAGTCCCATCTCTCTC
>NW_009659441.1:0-1038 GCF_000708025.1 Charadrius vociferus | reverse complement strand
TTTTTTTTTTCTTCAAAATCAATATTGCCTTTTCATGTTATCAGGAAAAGCCAGAATGAACACATGAAAATACGTGGAAAGTCACACTATCTGTACTGGTATTTAATAATTTATAAGGTCTGAGTGTTTAATAATGGAATACGTGACATACTGGAGAATATTTTCCATCCTATGTCTGATCCATGTTTGTATTTATCAGTGTTAGGCTACATGTACATGAAAGTCCATATTCCACTGTTGCATAGGGCAACAGTTTCCTGGTTTACAGGAACTACAAAAAAAGGATTAGACACAAGAATTGCCATTCAAATACTTCTCCCTTTGCCTATATTAAGAAAGAGCCATATACATATCCTGGACATATTTTTGAAGTGTCAGAAACTACCCAGAGATATGTCTATTAATGTGTGACACCTGTCCAACTATTCATTTTCAATTCCACTCTTTTTCAGGGAGCTGGGAGTTATATGGTGAGATGATATTCCTTGTTCTGATGCAGTACCTTGGCTTGGAGGTCCTGCCATTTTGGAAAAATCAGAGATCCACCTGAAGAATTTGCTTTCTCCTGCTCCCCAGCCATCATGACAAATGTGCCATTATATAAAAGAAAGATACACGTATGATAATGCCTCTCCCTGATGGTGAGGAATCACAGAGGACACGGTGACTGAAAAAACAGGCAGCTGTAAAATGGCAAGTGCCCTGACAACACTATGTGGTTTGGATTTCACCACGTTAAAGAGAATCCAGCTCACGCCAAGATGTGGAATTGACAGCTTCTTCCATGCCCAACAACTGACTCTCCCCCAATCCTCCCGAAAGGGTCCCATTTTTCTTCTTGTAGCTGACTCTGTAACTCACATTGTAGAGTGGGACTCATTGATCAGGATTTGTGCTTATTTTCTGCTGGTGGATTATCCCAGGAAGCTCTTATTTAGATAAAAGTGCTTGTTGAATGAAAAAGGGGGGTGTCATAATAGAGATGTCTGGATTTGAAATAAAGGCATAATGAATAGAGAGGAAGAAATAAAAAAAAAA
>NW_009659440.1:0-1039 GCF_000708025.1 Charadrius vociferus | reverse complement strand
AGGAAACAATTCCAACCACTTTCAAAACACCTCTGATGAAAGCGTGCTCAGTGAGAACCTTCCACGGCACATTTGATTCTTGCAAACTTCAATTTGTAGGAGCACTCTGCATTACAGAAATGGTGGCATAACTTTGTCTACTGTTAGTCCAGGTGGAAAAACAAAGCCAACCCTTCCCTTACCGGCAGTATCCTAAGCACTATGTGAACCGTACATCTCCAACTAGCAGGGTTCCCCAGCCAGGCTGCTTTTACAATGAAGAAGCACTAGCAAAGGGATAACAATAAGGAAATAGCAGACATGCTTGGACAGGAAGACATCATAACAAAGTGCTTCACTTCACTCAAGGGTGATATCTGCACAGACACAGGAGGAGGAATTCAGGTATAACAGGAGAACTGAATATTATGACTAAATTAAAAAGATGCTAAGAAGTAGGAGGCCTCTGGTGGACAGACCTGGGCTGCTCATCTTAGCATCCAGGTCCTGGTGTTTAACCCCTCAGCTAGTGTTAGGTCAAAACGTTATCTCATTTCTAGAATAGAGACATGATGTGCCACTAAACAAGCATAGTCTATTCTGGGATGGAAAGAAACACTGAATTCTTTTAAGAAATGCCAAAGGTAGAACAGTACCTAATTAGTGATTTTAGAAAAACAGCTATATAAAAATAAAAATAAGCAAGAAAAAAAAGGTCACAATTTTGTCAGATAGAATTAAACCAATATATCTGTCTAAATACAGAATTTCTAAGTTTCTTCATTTAGATGCCACTATCGTTGGGCCTAAAGCAAGTCTCTCAATAGCTTGACAACAGAGTTTTATGGGATTTGGTATGGGGATTTAGACTTGTTTTCCTTTTAATTAGTGATGCCTCTAAATTTCACAGCATGCTTTGAAATTCCGTATCTACCTTACATTTTATGCCCCCTTTTCCTCCTATAAAAACATATGAACTCGAATAATCTTACAAAACAGCACTAATATTTCCTTCCCTAAAGGATCCAAAATATTCTAGACTTTTACTCACCACTAACAA
>NW_009659439.1:0-1038 GCF_000708025.1 Charadrius vociferus | reverse complement strand
TTTTTTTTGTTCTTACAGATTTTACATTTCCAATGGTAATGTATAAAGTCTTGCTGAAGAATTTCCCTGGAATGATGACAGCCTACCATTATAGAAGCACTGCTTTTTGTTAGTTTAGCATTGCACTGATACATGGGGGGATCATTTGCATCATAGAAATGGAGAGATCAAGGATCCACTGTACTGAGCACAACTGTGAACTATGAAATCGTATCGTCCATATGTCTTCCAGTTTAAGTAGGCATCTGTTCCTTCTTTTCTTTATATCCATAGCTCATGGGTTCATCTTTTCTCAGGCAAAAACAAAATACTGGCTTTCCTTACATGTGTCCCGCTTGGCTGTATTCAGTGCAGAATGGTGTTGTGAGGAAAGATGATGGGTGGGAATTGGGAGAACATCACGAGAAGGTGTGGAAGGATTGTATTTGTTATTTAATATAGGAAAAGCAGCTTCCAGTCTGACTGCTATTCAGAAAAATTCAGATCACATTATGCATCTCCCTATGAAAGCTCATATTCCAAAGGAACAAAAAATAGTGTAGCAGACACTTAGTCATAAGGATGTTTGGTGCAGAAAATTCAAGTGTTACTTATACGATCTACATTGATAGGATCTGTGGACAGCGCAGCTTGAAAACGTTTTGGTTATTAAATCCAGGAGGTGCTGGAACCTCCTGAAAAAGTACACAGTATGAGCTTACACATCCCGCAGGTGCACAAATATCAATCTCTAAAGCTAGTTGGGAGCCGCGTGTACGGAGATAGTGATTGACTACACCACCAGCAGTTACATTCAAGTCTGTATTTTTTTAGGCTGTCTCAATGTTTTTGAAGGAAGGATGATAAAACATCTCAGAAAAATTGATAGCTTTTCAAATGATAAGACCAACTGGTCTGGGAAGGGTAGCATGGTACCGACCCCCTGGTGGGGAAGCATGGTTGTACCTTCTAAAGAGCAGTGGAAGGTGCTTTGTGCGTGACGTGCTGTCTCTACGAGCTGTGCTTTGGGTACCACCCTTTAGGTTGCTGATCTGTGCA
>NW_009659438.1:0-1037 GCF_000708025.1 Charadrius vociferus | reverse complement strand
CTGTTGATCTGAGATACTGGAAAAGACTGTGGTTTAAATGTCACTCGAGTGTCAGGAGGGGGCTGACACTCAGGCCATGAGGACGTGCAGCAGAACTGTTTCAGAATATGACCAAATGACTGTTTCTAAATTATTTTGTTGCTATAGTAGTAGGTGATTGTGGCTTCCTAAATGTCTAAGCCAAAATGTTATGTTCCAGCTTTCACAGTTTGGAGATTAAGGTAATTAATTATCGTGATTTTTAAAAACACTGCTTATTTAAAGCAACTTTGTCCTCTCCATAATAGTCACAGAGATGGGAAGATGGATTGAGGCAGAACACATGGGCTCTACCACAGACCTCCAGTGAAGCCAAAGGAAGTCACGTCATCTCCGCCTCCCATCCATTGTCTGTCTGAGCTTTGTTTGGAAGAGTCTCTCTTGCTGCATAAGTGCCTGGCACAGCAAGACCAATCTTGACTGCGTCCGCTAGGCAGTAGAACAGTGCAAGTATTCGAGATGATACAGGCATATCTCTTCTCTAACATTGTCTGTTAATGCCTTTTAATTAGTTTGGACAAGGGGTTCAGAAGTGGTTAGTGAAATTCATTTGCCTCAATTGTTGGATGCCCAACTTTGGATGCTCTAAGCCAGACTTTGATGATGTCTTAAACTTGCGGAATTCTAAAAGGAGTCTAATTTCAAATGTAAAGACAATCTTACATTAAGCATGTATTTTAAAAACTTTATGCGTGTAAAAGAGGATTAAATAAATCTATTGCTAACTTGTAAATGCTTGCTGTTTCAGTTTTGCTCTTTCTTGCATGTATGTACCAGAAAATACGCTTCCCGGGATGAGCATTAGGGTTTGTATATACAAATCAGCTAAAAGAGTGAGGAGTCACAAAAGAGCTTTGTTATTCGTGTGGAAAATAAATACAGAAAAGGAAAAAGTTAGTTGAGTGCACTTTTTAAAACTGAGCTTCTGGTTTTGAGGCTTGTGGTGTTTGTTACCAGTCTGACTGCTGGAACCTTAACTGTTTGTTTCACGGTGAGTG
>NW_009659437.1:0-1036 GCF_000708025.1 Charadrius vociferus | reverse complement strand
GTTTGCAATAGTTTACATTGAAGTCTTGGTAATCCCCAGTAAATGCATAAGCATAATCTTTTCCATATGAGTTTTGCCATAAGTATAAAAGCAAACCTGGGCTTAGGTTTATTGGTCAGTTTCCAATTCACTATGGTAGAAGGTTTAGTTTTTGGTGGAAAGGAATTTAACTACTGTTTCCTTTTAAACATGTTTGCTTTCTGCAGATTTTTTTAAGAAGAGATGACAAGTGTGGAGGAGAGACCCTTGGGATTGTGCTCTGGGGAGGAAAGCAGCCCGTGTGAGCTCATGCCGTTACTCGGCACTCTCACGAGTTGTTACATGCTACTGAGGAGAAAGCTTTGTTTAGAGTTTGACTGTAGCAGATGATGGAAAGTTCGCTCCTCATTCTGGCTTTCTCTGTTTCCTGTGATGTGTGGCCAGTTCTGGGAGAGATTATATTGCAGACTTAGTACTGCTGTGATAAACAATGCCTTTAGGAGCAGATACCACAAGTAAATCCATTTCTGTTAGTATGATACAGGTAGTCATATACAATGAACAGATGACATGCCTTAGCTGAGACCAAGGCACACCCAAAAAAACCCCAAACCAGTACTTCCTGCTTCTTTCACTCCCTAGTAAATACAATCTCCAATTAAAGATAGCTAAAATCAAATGTATTTACTGTAAGAGGTAACAGAGAAAACAGACTATAAGATACATTAAAAAGGAACTATACTGAAATACGACCTTTTGCTAGCATGACATCTTTCTTTTTCTTTTTTCTCGTTTGTGACCTGTGGGGGAAAGTACATTCTAGTTTATACTCATTTATTACTGTCTTGCTCCAGGCATTTCCTTAGTAGTAAGACACTATTTTGTTTATTTGTATGTGGTTCTTCATCTAAGTTTATTTCGGAGTCCTTTGATCGTTAGACTTCTCATAGAATGTGAAATAAGTCTAGACAGTGTCTTCATAGGATACCTCCAGCAGTACGTAGCTTAAAAGTTTTCAGTGGAACAAAATTTAGGTTTGAAAGTAAGAAAAAAAAAA
>NW_009659436.1:0-1036 GCF_000708025.1 Charadrius vociferus | reverse complement strand
AAAAAAATCTAGAATTAATTACATTGACTAGCCTGAAATTCATTCCATTGCTGATCTAGAAAAATTATCATGCAGATTTCTCAGACAGTATTTTAAGTATGTTGGCATTCTAGCTTCACATTTTCTCTATTTCACACAATAATTCAGTACTAGACATACCTCAGCTTTCGCTTGTTTCAGATATTTAAGAACTATTAATAATCATTAAACAATAAAGAATAACAACATGAAGTATTAGGAATTTCTTCTTGAAAGCTACTTTCATGTTCAAACATCTGACAAGTAAGTCTGATCTGAACATATGACAACAATCACTAACTACACTAGAATTGGGATTTCAATAATATTATTTAAAACATGATCAAAAAGAAAAATTGAGTACTAGGCCCCTTGTCCTTGCTTGCTTACTTACAAAAAGAAATTTCAATATTTTTAATTCAGTTACATTTTTCAGGTAGGGGCACTGAATCACTGAAAAATTAGAAGGCTGCAAAAACATTAAGCAAATGCCACTAAACAAAAGCTTGGCTTCATTGTTAAATAAAGAAAAAGCATAAACTCAGATTTCAAGAGTAAGCCAAAGAAAGCAGAATTCTTCAAGACCATGTTATTCCAAGTCCCAGGATAATTTTATGCACTCACTCTGTAATGGCCAACCTACAGCAGTTAGGCGGTAGTATCTGTTGAGTGCAATCAACTCATAGCCTAATCAAAGACATAGATGACATGTCTAAACCCTATGAATAAGGTAGTATTTAAACTTCTTTAAGACACCAAGTTTGGCTGTTTTAGAAGTACATTCTCATAGGTAAGGGTCAAAGACATAAAAAGATGGTATCATAACTTATCTGAGGCCCATGAAAACAAGAAAATCCCACATCTTGGTTAAAATGTGCCCCTTTTAGATGGCTCATTATTACTGCCAAGCACCATGGGGCTACAAAACACCAAGGAGTATTTCACTGAATAGGTAAGTATCCAACGTTGATATACCAAAAATATTTATTAACATAGTAAACTGTTTCATTAAAAAAAA
>NW_009659435.1:0-1037 GCF_000708025.1 Charadrius vociferus | reverse complement strand
GGCCATGCGTCCCCCCAGGAATGCTCCCCCTGCCGCCAGTGCTGCCTTGCTGGGAGCACTGGGACAGGGGAAAGCGAGGAGCCTGGGCAGGGCCCAGCCCCTTAGCCCAGAGAAATGTCTCCCAGGCTTGACTGCTTCTTGTCCCCAGTGGTCTGGGGATGCTAAAAGAACACCCTTAAATCGCTAACCCTAAAACACTGGCTGGTTTGCTTAATATATAACCATCCAGCTCTCCTGTACTGGAGATCTCCGTTTAACACTTTCCTGAAAAGCAGGCTTCAATTCTGTCCTTCCAGAAAATATCATCACCTGGATCTTAGTTATTGACTGAAGGTGTCAATAGTCCCCACTAACATCAACAAGAGAAAACTGCATGGTTCCTTAACAAACAAACATTTAATACATTAAAAAAAAACACTTTAAGTACTATTTGGAATACCAGTGTTTCACTTTTAAACAATACCCATTCAAGCAATAAATCCATTTGGTTTTTTTCATACAGAATTTCCCCTTTGTTACCATTACACATGCTCCTTATGCAAGGTTACACCATAACACTTGCAATTCTGTACTTCAGTAGGCACCTATAAACATAGTCCCCTCTCAACATCTTTCAGAGATCATTTTTCTGTCTTTGTAGCACAACCATAATTTGTAGTGTAGCACCTGAATTCCTTAGACTTGGAAAAGAAAAACATCGTCTTACTTGTTTTCTAAACACTTCAAAACCCTTTCAGCAAGCAGTCTGGGGATCTTCACAACTAGCAATATTTTGCTGTTATGACTTGAGCAGCCTCCTCAGCTGCAGTGAACCTCCTCTGAAGCTCTACTTTTGCACCTATGCTGATACCAAATCATTTGTTCAGTTAGTGCGCACAGCTGAATTTAATTTCGACATTTATAGCCGCTCTCCAGGCTGAGGCCTGACTGGCTCAGATGTGCAGTGGTGAATAAAGAGTGGACACATTCACCATTTGAGCACACCCTGATGCAGTTACAAGTGGGGGCCTTCTAGCTGAATTGTCCTGGAACCCACG
>NW_009659434.1:0-1037 GCF_000708025.1 Charadrius vociferus | reverse complement strand
TGTGGAAAGGTAAGAGCCAGCAGGGACTGCTGGACCAACCATATGCCCATCTTCATCCTACAATGAAGTGGCAGACATTCTCTGTAACCCCACACGCAGTCATCTATGAATCCTTTGGCTCTCCAGTATGCAAGGACTTTGGTATATGGTTCCTAAGATCCAAAACAGCTGCTGGCCAACTCTGCTTAATTATAAATCAAGATTAAATTGGGAAGCAAGGACCTGCAAAATCCAGTAACGTATTTTCTTAATATGTTACTGCAGGAAGAAAACAAGTTTCTGAAATTCAAATAATTCTGATACAAAACATAAATCTGCAAGTTCATACATTCAGAACATGACAGTGATTTAAACCTGCACACTTTATTTCATGTTTAATGTGGGAGAGGAAAATGCATGCAGCTAGTTACTGATGCTAAGCCAACCAACACAGGCTAAGTCTTACTGCCATATTACAGGGTTACTCACCCAGTTGTTCTGCTTTTGTCATGGATTCTGTCAATCTGGCAGTGACAACAGAACAGACCCAGTGCCTCTGTCTCAACAAGCTTGCTTTGCCAGAGGATATCCTATCACACGGCCACTTTTATTGGCAGTTTAAGTAATATGCAGGACCATGAGCAATAGCACTTCCTTGCAGAAACTCACCTTTATAATTAAGTAACAAGCTGGAGCATGAGCAAGGTCCCCTAATGCACAAAAAAACCCACCCGCTTCCTTGATTCAATTCTGTTATAGGTGAGTATAGCAGAAAATTTGGTCAGGTAGCTAGAAAAAGTAACATTTCGAACCCCCATAGATCCAAAAGACATCTGCCAGTACTGGTACTGACTGAAAACCTCTGCCTGACATAAGGAACTCTGTCATATTGAAAAAGCTTTAAGACAGACACTTAAAGGGAATGAGGAACCTACTAACAGCAACAGTTGCAGCTGGACTTGTGAGTGTTCACATCTAACTGGTAGCCAAGCCCTGAACTATTTTTAACTACTACAGAAATTCTACTCAATAATCAACCTGCCTTTAAAAAACAAATA
>NW_009659433.1:0-1037 GCF_000708025.1 Charadrius vociferus | reverse complement strand
TGTTTAGATATATAGCAAGGACAGGTAATTAAATAGTGAATGGGTGCTCACTTACCGACCATAGAGCATGCAGGTCCCACCACAGCACAGACATGAAAATACTCATGCATTCAGATTGCCTTTAGTATGTACCTCTTCACATTCTGTACTTATGGCATCTTTATATGATGCTGTGTCATAACAAATGGGAAGATAACCTCACTGCTCTGCCCATTCATCTCTCTTTTCTTCTCTCAAATTATTAAACAGAAAGTGATAAACACAGCAATTTTAGCATTAGAGGAAACGGCCGTTTTCTTGACTCCATCTTTCTTTTAGGGATATTTCTCAAGTTTTGTTTTCTTTATACATATGAAAAGAATGCAAAACACAAACCCTTTTGAATGATATTTTTCTAAGCCATTTTTGTCATCTTTGTTGTTCTCATCTGCTTGGTTTTCAATTTGTCTTTTTAAAATGTCATGTCCCAAACTGAATCCAATCAGTCCTGCTGTTGAAGCTTGAGCATTGCTGAGCAGAGCAGGAGGATTATTGTACTGGTTTGACACATGCCGTTACCGTTAATATAATCAAGTGTAGCATTCGTCCTTTTTCAGTATAAGCATCTTATATTTGATTTTCAAGCAATTTGTGATTTAACATATAATAACCATATCTGTCTTTGTAGGAATGGTCCTTGGCCCACATTTCTCATAAATACTTGCTTTTTGGCTCAATATTCACTACCATTGGAATTCTGTGGACTGTGAAAAAGCGTCTTTTTTAAAATACGTATCAAATGCATTAGGCAGTGGAAAACTAAGGCAAAATGAGTCTCTGTGGCAAGGAATATGCAGAGAATATGTTACAGATTAAAAAAAAAGTTTTTAAAAATGTTAAGTAAAATACATTCTGAATGGCTTAATTCAGGTGTGATTTAAAGGTCGCCACCAGAGAGAACTGTTTATCCAAAGTACCAGCAGCAGTTTGGAATTATGAGGTTGTTGTAAGTAGATGCAGAAAACTGAAGAGCAGAAGATCAGATAAGAGACCCCGGG
>NW_009659432.1:0-1036 GCF_000708025.1 Charadrius vociferus | reverse complement strand
CAGATGCACAAATTACATGTGTTTTAGCAGGGCCTGAATTATATATTGGCAAAGACAAGCATCCCAGCAGGTATCCATTGCCACAACTGCACAGCCCCCCCTTTTTTGACACTGATTTATCTTTTTACAGAATAACCACAAGCAGAACGGGACTATCAAAGATGGCAAAGAGAAGAGGAGAAACAGCAAATCAGCATTTGAGGAAGTGAGTGAGGAAGATGAGGAAGATACGATGAAACAAGCCCTGATGGATCAGGTAATGCCATTATAGCAGGTTGTCTGGTAACTGACTCTACTGGATTTCAGGATTTCTGATCAAGTAGCAATGAAATGGCTCAGTTGCCCAGGGACTGGAACTCCCTGTTTAGTACCCAGGTGCCAAGAGAGTTTCTGTATTGGTGGAGCAGCAAGGTAATTCCTTGTTTTAGCTGGTAAGAGAACAGATTCTGATATCAGTTGCAGTTATTCTACCTGTATCTTTAATTCATTTGTTCATTTTTATTCTTTGTTTATGTCTGTGCAGGCAAGAGAAAAATTGGACTAATAGCCTAATGCTGAAGGCAGTCTTCAGAAAAACTCCTATTGTACCAACATACTAAAGGAAGTGAGATTTTTAGGTGTGGTATTTTGCTGTTACTGTGCTGCAGTGCTCATTGTTTTCAGCAGCTAGCAGACGGACATCTGCAGAGGAAGGCAGATAAGGAACTATTTGGTCATTTTCAGTATATTAACCTGTGCATCAAATGATAGCTGACCTTATTAACCTAGACATTAGGGGGATAGCATTCATCAATATTAATTTGTATAATGGCATATGCAAATATATGGTATGTCAGAGGACTCCTCTTTTAAACACTTTTGTAGTCAGTGTTATGGGATACTCTTAATATTTTCTTACAGTTAATAGTCACCTCTAGCACTTCCTCCAACAGAGTGCAGTGGGAAGTCAGCAGCTGACTTGCCTAAGTTGTAGGAAGCAAAAGGCAGGGACTGGAAGAATGCGGTACAGCCCACTGTAGAAGATCAGGTTCGAGAC
>NW_009659431.1:0-1035 GCF_000708025.1 Charadrius vociferus | reverse complement strand
TTATTTTTTTGTTATTTAGTCCAGCTGACAATGTAGCAACCTCAGTCACACACGTTCATCCCATCCTTCTTCTGACACACTCAGACTGAGAAACAGTGAGCCAGGAACAGTAACTAGCTCACTCCAAGATCTACCATGAAGTTTGCAGGGTAGAGTGGCAGGACGCAAAATCATGTCTTTAACCAGAGGGGCATTTTGAATTATTTCTGTACAGCAAATCTGCTGGCATCTCATACTCACAGCACTTGCTTTTTCTTAACACAGCCACCCTAGAAGGCCCCAATTTATAGTCAGTGAATCAATAGCAAACATCAGCATCATCTGATTGTGTTTTCATGACAAATTGTTGAGACCTGGATAAAAACAAACAAGACCTAAATTATAAAACAGAATTGAGCTCTGAGAGCTTCAGAGAGAAGAAATTGCCTAAGGTAGGAGTTCCTTTAGGAACTTTATCACTTGTAGGTTTACATGTAATTAATTGCATCTCCTTTTTTTATTTCAGCACAATTAATAACACAGATTGTCTCCTTTACATGTCCATAGTGTGACCTATGCTACAGATTCATCTGCTTTCTCAGTCTTTTCATCACATACTAATCCTTTCTGCCCATTTCCTCAAAGGCTAAATAACACTACAGCGTGTTAATTAAGAAGCTTGCTAAAGCAGAGAACTATTGCAAATTTATTTAAGCTAAACAGCAGCTTGGCCCTTCATGGTGTTTCACCATTTCTATTGCTATCTGAAAGGACGAAGAAAGTTGCCAGCAGCCCTTTCCTAGGGGATCCTATTGTTACAGGTGGGACATACCCGAAGCGGAAAGACTAGCATCTTCCCAAAGGGCCCTGTGGAAGAGCATCTAAGATAAACAGTACCTGTTCAGCTAATCTGTCTGGGTTTACATTTTCTCGAGCTTGAGAACAGATGGGACCAGGTAATATCTGGTCTACTGCAATACCAATCCTACTTGGCTAAGGCATACAGCCTTTAACACGCTCTTTGTCAGCTCATAGAATCATAGAATGGTTAGAATT
>NW_009659430.1:0-1035 GCF_000708025.1 Charadrius vociferus | reverse complement strand
TGTGTGCTGCTTTTGAGCTGCTGCATTTCTCTCTGGTCCAAGAAAAGTTGGTTTTCCACAAGCTGATATCTTCTGGTGGCAGATTGTTTTATGAAAATCTTTCTTGGGCTCTAATCAGTATGCTAACTTTTTTTATGCTAAAAAGTTCTCTCTTCAGCAAGAAGGCTGGAAATGTATTTTAAAAACTTGAGATGCTGCATAATCTTTGTTTAATAAGGCATGTATTCAATAAGGGTTATATCTGACCCTATTGAGTAAAGTAGATTTCGCAGGATACGTACTATGTCTCTAAAGGAGATGATTTGGAAACATGAGCAAAATGCTGTGCTCTAGACCTCTACGATAAAAAGCTAAAACACCTGTGGTGGATTGTGGCCTAAACATATTTGGATGAATTTTTCCCGTTTTTCAGTGGTGTTTTACTCTTTGCTAATAACCTAATAAATTTGAATATGGGCATCTGTCTGTCAGCAAGCAATATATTAAGGTGCTGGCATAAATGCCAATAATCCTTTATGGCATTCTTACATTGCTTTGTTAAAAGGCAAGTTGTAACCATTCCTGCATCTAAATGATCAGATTAAATGAAAATTCTGTGTTGCTAGTAAATAAATACTAATTTAAATGTATAATAGCAAATGTCCATGCCATCCTATTCAGTTCAGCCGGGATTGCTTGCCTTTTTGTTGTCACTTGCTTAATTTGTATTTTAGGTCTGAGGTTTGAAAAAACAATGAATTAAATACTGCTTTCACAGACCATCTACTCATACTTTCCTCCTTTTAAGAGAAGACTTGGTGATTTCTCAATTTAAAACTTCTTGTGCATCCAAATTTCTTAGAAATCTGTTGAATTAAAACCAGTTTGTGTTGGTACAGAACATCTTACACGTGAGGAGGACTTGAGTATGTCAGCCTTTCAATAAAACGTTAAAGAAATCTGGTGGATGTTTTACTCAAAGCATCAGAAGTATGCTGCATCAGAACAACTGGATTTTGAGATGCACTGTACCTTGGAGTGGGACCAAATACAGAT
>NW_009659429.1:0-1034 GCF_000708025.1 Charadrius vociferus | reverse complement strand
AAAAAAGCAATATATTTTTGGAGGCTATCAGGTATTGAGAAGAATAAAAGAATATTTTGCCTTTTCTTTATTTTTGCTTTTGAACATGAGACTTGGTGCTATTTCCTTTTCCAGAATGTTCTATAAGTAAAACAGTAAGATAGACAGATGTATAAAAACAAAGATTACTTTTTATGTCATCATAGCATTCTCCCTCGATGCAGAATAAATAGTGAAGACTTTGATCCCATGTTATTTAATATCTTACTTTACCATAAAGCAGCCATATATTCAAGGATAAGACAACTCAAGAAAATAAGCATGAAATATCAATTGTGTTGACAGCTTTTTTTTCTTTTTTTTTAGTGGAAAAGTATTAGAAAGTTACCAGCTTTTCTCACAGGTATCAATAAAATGTACTTCTAGTTGCAGAAACCAGATATTTAATTGGAAAGGAAGAATAAGTCTGATGGTCTAGACAATAGGCTGAAATTTAGAAAACTTAGGATTTAATTTCTGAATTCAGCACTCCTCTCTCTCTTCATATACTTATTAATTTGATCATGATCTAGCCTCCTGTGAATTCTACCAGAATGTCCCAAGAATTAGCCCTGGATCAAGTTCTTCATATGCTGGCTGAGAGAGTTGTGCTTCAGTTGTCCCTTTAGAGTTGCAAATCTTCTGTTTACCATTTTTTCCAGGTAATGCACCTTCCACATTTTTTTTCCAAGATAAAGCTGCACTCAAATTTGTCTGTTGGAAACAGGTGCAACACTCAAAAATCTGCTACCACCAAATTCTTTGTATCTCAGGTGTATCTCTTACCTTGGGTGTAGTGGGTTCCATCCCCATCAGAAGTTGATGGCCCTCAGTAAAATCTTGTTGAGTCTCATTTCCCTCAGGGGGTAAGGGCAGATGGCACATGCTAGCACCAACGTCAGCACCACGACACATCACAAGAGGAAGTACACAGCAGCACAGGGAGGCTAGACCTCAGCTGGGATCGCCCTGGCTACCCCCAAATTCACAGAGGTGGCTACGCAACGCCACGGGCT
>NW_009659428.1:0-1034 GCF_000708025.1 Charadrius vociferus | reverse complement strand
TTTTTTTTTTTTTTAAGTCTGCTTTTATTTTAGTGCTTTCTACTCAGGATGGGAATCAAAACTGGAAAACATAAAACTTGCTAAAGCATATATTATTTCCAAGCTACAGTACAGTGGCCCTGAACTCATGGCTGTCAAACCTCCTGTTACCCGTAAAGTCCTGAGAGAGCTGAGGCTGACCAGGAATGCTGACTCGCATCTTCCTTGCATGTGCATATGGCCCCCATAGGTTAAGGGTCAATGCATGTGCATTTACGTAAAGTCTGAGTCTGCATTTAGGTGAAGGTTTGCATTGATGTTATATATGAAGTATTCTGGTTGGTATATTTGCCTGTACTTTGTTCATAACCTGACTGTATTCTGCTTTTTTTCTTCCTAAGATTTAGAAGGCAAATACCCCCAATACCTTGGCCCCAAACTGGTCTCATTCTATGGCTCAACACGAGCAAGGACTGCCTAATCTGCCCTTTTGGTTAGATCCACCTTACAAAGCTCACATGAAAGTTTAACAGCATAAGTACAAAGTCTGCACCCTTTTCTTCTGATGTGATAACAGGTAATATCAATTCTATTTTACTGTTTATCTAGAAAATGCACTAATGTGAAGCAAAGAGGTGTGAAAAATACTGTAAGGGTGGCTATAATGAAGTTTCTCCCAAAACAGTAGAGTCTGCATAGACTAGTAATAAGTTCACCTTATTGCTAAGCAGATGAAGCTGCTAAATGTGTAAAGGCTCTACTCTTAAGCATTCCCTTAAGAGTAAACAGCCCTTCCTGGGGAGGTTGAAATAATGATCCATTTAGACTTTTATTCAGAGTTTAAATTTCACCTACATCTCTCTGCCTAGGCTATATCAAAATCCAGGCACTACTGAAATCCTCTGGAGACCCCAATGAAGATCTGAAGACCTGAATCTGAAGCCAGCCAAGAGGCAGAGGGACTCGGGAGAAATCTAGGCAGCCTGAATGTGCTCTTTAGTGGCTGTTCACATCTCATATGTTCTTTAGCCAACAACTTACATCCAAGAATGTAA
>NW_009659427.1:0-1033 GCF_000708025.1 Charadrius vociferus | reverse complement strand
GATGGTAAGGTCGTCAGCCTGCAGCTCTGCAGCAGTTAAAACCACCACTGAAAGAGTTTTGATGGCAGATGCTGTTCTGTGTGTTTCATTTTCAAAAATCGTTTCACTGAGCTAGAATTATTTCTATGCCATTAGGTGATGGGGATCTTTATGCGCTGATCTTCTGTTTCTGGGGCGCATCCTGACAGCCTTTGTCATCCAGAGCTTTCCCATCTGCCTTTTCCTCCCCTTTGTCCTACCGTTGTCTTTCCTCTTCTACTTCTTTTTCCTCCTCCTCATCCTAGGAACCTTCCTGAAGCATCAGCTGTGAGGTAGCATCCTTGCACAGCCGGGAAATTCCTGCCTTTCCCCTGCCGAGTCTACAGCTCCAGGCTCACTCCAGGCTTTGTCCGAACTCTCCAACTACTTGTACTGAATCTCGAACCCCTTTTTCTGCTCATGGTGAATTGCTGAGCACGTGCATGTGTCAAAGCTCTGTAAGTTAGCATGAGCAGGACTAAAGCACACCACTTGACACCCCTCTAGGCATTGGCATTCTTCATTCGGAGGAAAGGAAACTGCTGCTAATTCTTTCACCGAGTAACAGAAATTTGCATACCAAATTTTAAAAAAGCATAGTCCTTGAAACACTTTCAAAGGAAGAGGACATCATTTGTGCATTAGCATTGCTTGTGTGGGTAAAAGTCTGCTGCCTCGCATCTTTGCTTCCTACCCCCAATTCAGATGCCTCCAGGTCCCCCGTTTGCCCTCAAGTCCCCTTGGGACTTCCCTGTTGCTTCCAGTGTGTACCATGCCAGACAGCCTGGCAAGGGAGGACCCTTTCCTTTTGGCGCACTTCAGAGCCCTGCTTTACCCCCTCATGAAAGCTCAATGTGTAAGATTTACTCAAGCGTAATGAAATCATATTTTTTCTTTGATGCATGCCCAGCCCCGGCAGCCCAGAGGAGGTAGGGCAGGGTGCACGGGCACAGCTCTTCCCTCTCCACAGGGAAAAGGGATTTAGGCTGTGAGAAATCTGTTTCTTCGCTGCACT
>NW_009659426.1:0-1033 GCF_000708025.1 Charadrius vociferus | reverse complement strand
TTTTTTTTTTTTTCCTAGAAAATGAGATTTTTATCCTATGCAGTAGAGCACAACACTTCTACCCATTAATATATGAAGTGTAGAATTAGAAATATTGACCCTAGAAGTGTTAGGGAGAGTAAAATGTCTATATTCATGTGAATGAGCCAAGAGCCAGAGCTAATTAGCATACATTTTTCAACTTCCCATGGGTGCCAATAAGCAATTAAAGTATTATTTTCAGCATCATAAAGCCAGCAGAAAGAAAATTAAATAAGAAGAAAAGCAATGTGCAAAGCATAGCGAAAGCTTTATACCTTAGCAACATAGAGGTAAACTGGGCACATGGACAGCACAGAGTGACTGTGACTGCATAAATAATGCTAGGACCAGTGGCAAACTAGCGCTTAGAGAGCAATCAGAGTTACTCCTACCTATATGTGCCCATTTCAGTAAAACTTTCAGGACTACATTTAGCTCTACAAATACCTACTGTATTTCTTTAACATTCTAAGGCATGCACCTCTAACATGCGAGAACTCATTCAAAAAGGACATTTATGAGAAAATCAAAAGAAAAAATATAAGCACGACAGCAAAAAGACACACTGGAAGTATGATATTAATAAATGTGGCAGTCCAAATAAAAAGTCAATGCCAATTTTCATGACATGTACAGAGCCATTAGGCTGCTCACAAGATAGGTGACAATACTTTTTCCAATTTATTGAGATTATGCCCTGGATTGCCATTTTTCAACCTTTGTTTAGCTTTAGTGCATTTATGCATTGAAGGCAACAAAGGATGCAAAATAAAAATGACCAAGTACATAGATACAAGCATAGATTACAGACCTCTTCGCACATAGACTTTTCTCTTGTCCAAATACGGTGGTAATAAAAGCAAGACAAAGACAGCTTTACGTGCTGGAATTAAACTGATTTGACACTGGTGGTAATTGGTAAGTTTGTTTCCATTTGGTGTTTAATGAATGAGGAAAGCAAATATGTTACATAAATCTGCAAACAGAAGGACACTGTAATGAGAGGAAAACA
>NW_009659425.1:0-1033 GCF_000708025.1 Charadrius vociferus | reverse complement strand
CAACTCTGAAAATTCCGTGATTCAGTGAAACAACAGTCGTGCAGAAAAAAATGGGAAATATGCAGACCATAAAATATGTAACTCAGCCTCTGGTGTAGATTATATTCCAGGATTGCTTGCCAAGGAAAATAATGGATTTTTTTCAGTATCTTGGCTCCAGAATATAACCTTGATTTGAACCGACACAATGTGTGTAATCAGGAGATTAGTTCACATCTAAGTAACAGAAAAAATTACTTAACTAGACTCTGCCTTTCTCTTCTGATGCATCAGTTTTCATTCATCAACTTAGCATTTTTTATTACTATTTTCCATTTTACTGAAGTGATTTTTAAGACCTATGAGGAAGGTACTAATGTTATTGTTAATTTAATCACAATATTGAATAACACTTGATTAGTACTGTTGATTAGTATTGCTGAATAGTATTAATGATTATTGTTTTTAATAATGTTAACACACTTTCTTTCTGTCTAAAAAGCTTTTACCTGTGCATACAAGTTACATCTGAATTCCTGAAAGCATTGTAAATATCTGGTTTAGTGCTGGGGAACCTGACAGGATGACGGGCGCCCACTGGGTCCATGTTCCTCTGTACTTTTGTTGGAAGGAGTTCCCTGAGTGAGCTATCACCCAAATTCTCTCTGGTATTTTTCTTGAAGGTGTCAAGCTGAAGCCCCATATAGAGTCAAGGACTGAAATAACAGCTCTGCTTTCTCTACGTGGCTGGATGGTGATGTCCCCTTTTAGACTAGTGATAATGCTTAGCCATTAATTGGAAAAACACTGGTTAGCATGTGTAAAAATCATGTCAAAGAGCATGCTTATATTTAAATGGATGATCTGGGCCAGTATCCAAGCTCATTTCTTGGAGTGGTTTTGTTACCACCTACCTACACAGACTCAGTCCTATATGGGAAACAAAGAAATATTCTGTACATATCTGGGAAAAGAAAAATTTATGAGAAAACTGCCAGTTCACTTAAATATCTATGACTGTTGCCTGTCTTTTTTCCTCCAATCCCATCCAAAA
>NW_009659424.1:0-1034 GCF_000708025.1 Charadrius vociferus | reverse complement strand
AAAAAAATGTGTGCACGCAGAAATGAATTTCAAGGTGCCACAATTTTATTAAATGTGTTTTCTAGTGCAATAGCTTCACAGGATGGAGCAAATAATTTACGGCGAATAACTGAGTCTATTAATTTGGCTTTATTTTTCTCGCCTTGCCTTTTATTCACCTGAAATTTTAAGCGCCAAATAACTTCAATGAATAACCTTCACCGCATAGCTATTTTATAGCTATTTTATGTTATGGGCACTTAAGACATGTTAATTAACCTCAGCAGACACTCTTGTCGCACAACATCATATCTTGTTTCTGCATGGGTTCACCTGGGGTTTGGAGTCAGCCCTCCCCAGCAAGTAGTTGTGGATCCTAATCTGCAAATTCAATTCTCAGCGGCTTGTCTCTAATAATTGTCTCCTAAAATTACCTGTTGTTGTAAATATGCTCAATAACAAATCCACTTCCTAAAAGATACTCATAGAAAGCAAACAAAAAAGGGATGAAAATGTGGCTGAAGCAAATTCTGTAGGATCTTCTGAGCCTTTGCTGGTGCAAACGCCCCAAGGTGGTCCCATCTCACGGGTTTCTCTCTGTGGGTCCATGCCTCTTCCTTATGGCCCTGTTTTGGACTAGGCAGTTATCTGGTGTGACGTGTGGTCTTCAGGTTTGCATCGAGAGATGAGAGCAAAGGGATATTCCCTGGGACATCCTTTGGGAGTCATCCTAAAATGGAGATCTGTGCTAATGTGCAGCTGGTAGGGCTGATGGGCTGGAGCCGTCCAGTCTTCCCCTGCCTGGTCTGACACTGAAATTGGGATTTCTTGGAGCAGGTATACATTGGTTGCAAATATACAAATATACATCAGTTCCCAAGAAGCTGCTGGGCCTCTCTGAAATAACTGCTTTCCTTCCTTCTCCTGCAGTTGTGGGTTCACCATGCTGTGCAGGACAGCCCAGGAAAACCCTGATGGACTGCCTTGAACTGGTACAGCTTTTCAAGGTGCGCTATAATAGCTTCAGTGATCAAAGAAAGGCCATAATTGTTGGA
>NW_009659423.1:0-1034 GCF_000708025.1 Charadrius vociferus | reverse complement strand
TAATTAAAATATTAAAACGCAAGTTAGTCAGCTAATGTTTATTTCAGAGCAGACCACTCTTCATACATCAGCTCTTTCCTGCAGAACACCAATTCTAACATAAATAATTTGGCAAATAGTTGTTCCACTCCTCACAAACTTTGGTTTAGATCATTACATCTGGTGCTTCATCTGATGTACCCAGAGCTTGGTCTTGAAAAGTGCCAGGCTTCTCTTTTTTTCTTTTTTTTTTAACATAAAGCAATATAAATGGAGTATTTCTTCCCTAAGACGTTGAGCAGAAAACTTTAGAATTTGCATGCTCAATCACCCAACAGGGAATTTTGGTCTGAATCTAAGACTATGCTAGTGTAATCAAATCAAGCACATTCAAAAAGCATATTTAGAAATTAATTCATGCAATGCAAGATGTCCTTGACTTAAGGATTTTTATGTTTCTAAACCGATCAAATTCACCTGTTGAATAATTAGCACCATGGAGTCAACACTAAAACCAAAGATATTACTTAGATTTATCCCATCTCAAAATAGCAATAGATAAGGTTCCTATTTGTTTGACTCAATTTGTAATTACTCATGTCCTGTGATATAAACCAATGAACAGTTTTGTGCACGCAAGTGCACTACTACTATGAATGACAGAATACACCACTTTTTTTACTAAACAAAACTATCAGCCAGCTTTTAAGATGCTTTAAAAAAAACAAACCTCAGATCCTCTCAGATCCTTCACCCATCACTAATATACAAGTCAAAAGGAATCAGCGAGTTCTGGGTACAACATCTGAGGATTAAAGATGCCAACTGAGTGCTATAACAATCTCCAGGAATAGTGCATTCTTGCACATAAAACTCACCCTTTCATTACAAAATTATAAAAGCATCAACACTGAAACCCAAAATGACTAAAAGAACGTGCTTAATATGTTAAAAATGTTAGTCTTAGAAACAAAGCAAACTAAAATTTGCAAAAACCACCCTAAAATGAGAAACAAAATTCAAAGCCTATGCTAAATGTTAACATTGTGATAAAA
>NW_009659422.1:0-1034 GCF_000708025.1 Charadrius vociferus | reverse complement strand
AAAAAAAAAAAATTAAAATTAAGAACTGATTACAGCAAGTTCTTTGTTAAAATAATAGAAAACTCAAGAAACTGACTTGTAGTGAACAGCACTATAAAATCAGTATTTCTCTTACCTCTCAGACACAAAGATTGAATGCATAACAGTAGGTTATACTACTTGATTTACATTTAATAGATAGCAATAGCCTACCTATTTCATTAGGCATTCAGAAGTCTCATCTTTTTTTTTTTTCTGAATCTTATCCTCATGTCTACTTTTGTTTACTGATTGGTCCAATGCCATAATTTTTGTCTTCCACATATAAACTTACTCTAACTTTTTTGCTTTGAAACAAAATCCATGTGCCTGTAAGTTTTTACTTCTCTTCTCTGAAGATGGTGTACTGGGCACTGTGAATGAAAATAGCCCAGAACTCTTGTCTGAAACACTTTCCAAGATAGAACCGACAGTAAAGATCAAAGAACTGAATAAAAACACGCGTAAAACAGGTCATGCGTTTACCTTCTATCACTAGAAGGAAACTGTCTGGGATAACTATAGCCGATTTCTGAATATTCTGTGATTAATTGCGGTATTTCAACAACAGAAATTTTCTTGTGTTCTGAGCCCTGAATTCTGAGTAAATTTAAAAATATACCAACAATATCTCACAGTAGCTGTGTAAGAAGTGCTCAACACAAAGGAGGCACCACTTTCATTGCTACAATATTTGAAATACAATAAAGTATTTTCAATTATTTCAATATTTCATTTAATATTTCACAAGTACTTTCAGAATTTTTGGCTGTTAACGGAGATGGATATTTAGATATTTTTGCAGCTAAGCAATAACATTTAGTAAACTGATCTTACCAGTATTTGAAAGCAGAATGAGGTCATAGAATGTTTAATTGATAACAGTTTTACAGTGTTAAATAGAAAATGTCCTGAGCTAGAAGCCAAGAAAATCTAATTAAACGTTAAACTAAATTACTGTCAGAAAATCGTCATTCCAAGTCATCTTCTAAACTCCACTTTAATTTAAAAAAAAA
>NW_009659421.1:0-1033 GCF_000708025.1 Charadrius vociferus | reverse complement strand
AAGATGTTTAAGAAAGAGCAGGTGGAGAACTGAGCTATCAGAAGACGATAAATCCAGTGTATTTGTACATTATTAAGGATGGAGGAAAAAAAGCACTACATAAATATTGCAAAATGTTTCCTATTCTCAAATAAGCATGCCTGTTACAAATGTGGTCTCATGTGATTTCATATTTGGACTTTGTACTAAAGGCATCCAGATGGTGTAGTAAGAGAGTGTTCCAAAAACCATAACTGGCATCCTTGCTGGTGGTGACAGCTTCCAGCTACTTTAAGTTGTTATTTCCTTATTCTTCAACAAACACAGAGAGTTTTGTGACAACGCTGGAGAAAATGAGAGTCTTTAAGAATTTATGACATGGTAATCTTCACCTTTTTCCATCCAGCTGAGAATGTTCCCTTCAGAGTTACAGAGTAGTTGTTACTCCATGCTGCCCTTTTCTTTACCTTCCCCTTTCGTAAGAGCAGTCTCTAAATCTGTCTGCTCACAAAGAGAGATTCCTTCAATCACGATAAGGAAAAAAATGGACATGATTACACTCCTGGACATATATCCTTCCTTTTATTACATCCCTTCATTTTAACTTCACTAGAATCATTATTATTGCCTCATAAAACATGTCAATGGTACCATTATTGCTCCTACTCTACAAATGTTGTAGATGTTGATAGCATAGAGAATAATGAAGACATAGATTTCAACACGCTAAAATCAATTGGAAATGCTTTCAGGTTAGCTGAGAAGCAAGCATGTAAATTATTAGACCAGTTATGGACCAGTTTCAAAGCCGGCTGCAAACACTAGAAGGTCATCCACCCATATTCCTGGGGTTTTTAACTTGTCCTTGGTAACTGAATTACATTTTCAGCAGTATGATCAAACAAGAAGTTTGGATTTGAAGTCTCACTTCAATTTTTGGAGAACTTCAGACCTTTTACGTATAGATTTTCATAAAACTGTACAAATGTTGTAATAAAAGAGTGCCCTTTTTTTCAACTGCTTATGAGAATAAGACTAGATATAATTTTTTTTT
>NW_009659420.1:0-1033 GCF_000708025.1 Charadrius vociferus | reverse complement strand
AGTTTTAATTTCTAAGAAGTATGGGACCAGCAATATTAATTGCCACAGTCACCAGAGGTCTGATAAATACAATGGTGTAGTAAAAGGTGGCAGTTCAGAAATTTTACGTAGATGAATATTTAAATCCTGGACTAGGGATAAACTTTTGAGAATTAAGCACAGCTATGGAAGGAATTGGCAAAACTCATTAACTTCAGTTGCTTCAGAGTTCACTCCCGAGTACTTTCTTAAAAATTCCACTCTACAGTAATGAACATTAGTAAGGTTTTCTGGTTGAGGTTTTCTTTAACTAGGGGTTTTGAAACAGAAATAGAAATGGTTTTCACAATGCTCTGAAGCAAGTCCAGCCCACAGAAAGTGTAATTTCATGATATCCTATATAGCTGTTTTCTCCCTCAGCAATGCCCTTGTTGCCTGAGTACTTGCCCTGCTGTATTGTACTCAGATGGTCTTCAGTCTTGCTTGAACTTGGGAGGTGATGTACCAGGAAGGCAAATGTAGACTTAGGTCTACAATTAATTACTCTGTTATTTAAATTGCAGGTAATTTCTCTTAACTGTTTGCACTTTGATACCACTAGGTAAATTATACTTCTTTTTCTCACTAAGAGGAAGAAGAAGGAAAAAAAGTAAAAGAATAAAATGATATCATCAGGGTAAAACAAACAAAAAACCCCAAAAATGAGAAGGCAGGCTGAATAGTCAAGAGATAAGGCACATTAATGGAGAAGGTGAGCCTGACTGATTTAGAGACAGTATTTAGGGCTGGGGAGGAAGGGAAATTAGAAACAGACTCTATTTTATTTCATTGCATAATAACCTCAATGAACAAAGTGATGCACTGGAAGTTACTTAGGAAGTCTGAGAACTTGAGGCACTTAAAGCTCTTAAAGCTTCGTAAAAGCATTTCAGAGTATGGTATCTCCCTGTTAAAGCAGAATCTGTCTTTTGTTATGCTCTTTCATTGCTTTGGACTTGGGATTAAGATTTTACTCTAGGTCCCAGGCACTAACATAACATAGGAAAAAAAAAAA
>NW_009659419.1:0-1033 GCF_000708025.1 Charadrius vociferus | reverse complement strand
AAAAAAAAAAGGAATTTTGATTTTCTAAATATTCCTGCCGGTTTCAAGGAGAAGAGTTTAGGGAGTTTGGTGTAACTTACTGTTCCATTCCTCTGCAGGTATGTGCAATCCTCGCAATTACAGTGACACACCTCCAACATCCAAGAGCACTGTTGAGGAGTTGCATGAACCGATTCCTTCACTTTTCCGGGCCCTGACAGAAGGGGATACTCAGCTGAACTGGAATATCGTTTCCTTCCCTGTGGCAGAAGAACTGTCGCACCATGAGAACCTCGTTTCCTTTTTAGAAACAGTGAACCAACCACAGCATCAGAACGTATCTGTCCCAAGCAACAATGTCCACACACCTTACTCTAGTGACAAAGGTAATGAGCGTAGCGTCTAAATTCCTAGCGCTTCCTCTCGTCTCTTCTAGAAGCCTTCTCAGTGCATATTCTGTGCTTGTCTGTGCTCACTTCTTCTTTTCCCGTAAAAAAGTGTGAAAAGTTCAGTTTCATTTTGAGCATGACATAACAAAAGGAGTGAGGCAAAAGTATTGAGGACCATGGAAAATGGTGTTAAAATGTCTGTTGATCTTAGGAGATGCTGAACCACATGAGTTTGTTATCTCTATTATTCCTCCTGTGGCATGAGGCAGTTTGTTCACGTAATTTCATGTGCACTGGCACGGTATGTTCTTTGACTTTGAAGCAGTTACCTGTAGCTTAGGAGACAGGACAGATCAGTAACTGAATCCACCTCATGTGTCAGTGCAGATTTAGGCAACTGGAACACGTGGCTTCAGAAGTTTGAGAAAGCCACATGCCATAAACCATTGTATCTGCAGTAGATGTGTATTTCTTTCATCTGAGCTGGCATAATTTAAACTCTTTAGAAGGACGGTTTGTAGGAGATCCAGGATTAATAGTAAACCTGAGCAAGTTTAGCAAGATAGCTCTTTATGTAGAGGAGGGATATGTGACAGACAGCCTTAAAAATAAGCACTTTAGGGGTGGGGGTTCAACGTATGGACTCATTCCTCTTTTTTTTTTTT
>NW_009659418.1:0-1033 GCF_000708025.1 Charadrius vociferus | reverse complement strand
AAAAAAACCAAGTGTGCACCATCAGCTCACAGAAACAGTACAACTCCTGCAATTAAATTTATGAGTCCTCAGCAATGTTTTGGGTAACTCACCACACCCAGATTCTGTCTACCAAAATATTCCTGGGCTGATCAGAATTAAGCAGAAAATTAGATTCCTCCACATCACCACAAACAGCAAATCAGTGTGCAGGATTCTTCTCATTCTCTCCATGGAAAAAGTTGACTGTTAAGGTGGGGGAGAAGGAAATCAACATGCTATAACAACCACAACTCTCCAGAAGAGCAGCTAACAAAGACAGAACAACTTATTCAATCCAAGCACTAAATGGGCAAGTTCACATCACATACCTGCTATAGTTTGTACCAGTTGGGGCGGGCTTACTATGAAAGAGCTACCAAGGGCTACAGAAGTACCCTGCCACTGCTCCTCAGCAAGGATGCTGCATGGACACTTGCTTTCCCACTCATCCTGCTGTATGTGACATGGAAACACAGGATGTCAGCTTACAGAACTATTCATCAGGCACCTGCTAACAGCACTAAATTTAGTAAAGAACACACACACATACATTTTTCATGATGTCTACGTTTCTTTGTTTTCATGTAGTAGTCTACTTGCGCAATGTTGTCCTCTTGCCCCACCACCAAGGCGGTTTTCCATTGCCTAATCAGCACAATAGAAGAAGCAGCATGAGCAAGGCCCTGTCCTACTACTTCCCTCCCTCCTAAACTATGAAGTCAATTGCATAAATCAAACCCTTTTAATGTAACACAACTGTGGATAAAAAGGTTCTAAGCTTAGGCATGTTTTGGTTTTAGGTTTTCACAGAAAATTAAATATGACAAAATGGGATAGCCTATGTATTCATTCAGGAGAGTTATTTGAATTATCCCTGTTCATTGCTTCCACATTTGGATAATTAGACAAAGAAACACAGTAACAGCTTGATCCTGAAAACCATTCGGATCCCTGTAGTGAATCCTCCCACTCCCCCTGTGAGCAAGGAGTCACCAGTCCCATTACAGTCCTC
>NW_009659417.1:0-1033 GCF_000708025.1 Charadrius vociferus | reverse complement strand
TGATCTTAAAGGTCCCTTGCAACCTAGGCAATTCTATGACTCTGTCACTCCCCTACCCCTAACCACTGCATATAAAATGGAGCATGTCTTAGTCGTCTTAGCCTCTCTTCCTTCTGAATTTAGGAAGTGGTGAATCACATTGTGAAGTTACCCTTTTTTTACGTATCTTTGTGCTTTTAATTAAGATGTGTAAAATGATAGGTTTTGCATAATTTTTCCTTTTACAAAATCCACATAATATCTTTTGCAGATTAACTACTAACCTCAGTTCTTTGTCTGTTACTACCAAAGAGATGAACTTATCTCTGATCTTATAACTGATTGGCAAGCACAAAAGCAGAGAAAACATATTTTCTTGTGTGCTTTGTAACTCCTGACTGAAATGTACTAACTGTTATTAAATATCACATAAAGAAACTACAGTTAGAATTATTAGGTCAGAGACTTAAAGCCAGGCCAAATTAGTAAATGTTCACATTACCCACAACTAGTGGAAAGTCTTATCATTGAGACTTGCAGAAATCAATATAAATAGATTGAGGCAATTCTTTCACAAAGTCATGGAGATGGGTACATGGGTGAAGAGTAAACGTGCAGTTAAATCTACAGCTCTGAAAACTCCACCACTAAATGGATGGTCACTGGAAGTGAGAAGGCTCTACCAGGATAAGGATAATTCTGTACCCATCTTTTTTCTTGTGTGCTTTCCCTAAACATGTGCTACTGATGAATATCCATGATACCTTTGTTTGGACCAGAATGGCAGTTCTTACCTCTTAAAAGAAACAAGGAGATGGTTTGATGCTTGCAGACCCAGTATGTATTTCCAATATTGATATATTATTTACTGTGAAACTAACAGATACAAAATACCACACATACCAGGAACATGACATTACTAGTCTTCTGCATGCCTTAAAAATCTTAATGTAAATGGAAAGGCATATTTAAAACCTGATAGCACAAATTGGTGATTCAGTAATAATACTCAATGGTTGAAATGAATTGCACAAAGATGTCTTCGGTTTGAAGA
>NW_009659416.1:0-1032 GCF_000708025.1 Charadrius vociferus | reverse complement strand
GAGGGGACACAGGCGCAACCCAGACTCCCAAAGGGGCTGTAGAGACCTCTGCGGAGTCCTGAATGCCTCAGCTGTGGTTGAAACCTGTGCTGGTTAGGTTTCATCCCTAAAGTTCTGTGCCAAGTGGATTACGGTTATTTAGATAAACAATGCCAGTAATTCAAGTTATATACCTGACTTGCTGCTCTTTTCTTGCGTTCAGGACAGACATATCCAGGGCACTTTCACTGCAGAAAAGAGGATAAATGCAGATGAAGGAAGGAGTAATTTATACTGCCCAGAGGGTCCTTTATGTTGCTGGTAGGATAACCACATAAACCTGTTCATCTGTCCGTATCATTTTGTTTCTGATCTTAGTGGTAACTCTGGCATCACATAAAACCCACTTCTGAAAATCCATGTGGTTATCTCCATATCAAGAACTGAGCGGTGAAGCAGATATCACACTTGACTGGAAGGCATAGGTTTTTTAAAAAATTCTTCAGGTCTTCAAAATACAGTGTAATGATTCACCAATTTCTTTCCAGCACACATCAAACACCATTTAAAACTCATTTCCATGTACATTGCTGAAGTGAGAGGCTTTCCATCACTCTCCTAAGACAACGTTCCACTGTCTCAAAGGTCTTATTGTTAAGAAGATTATTTTCTTCATGTTTAGCTTAAGTTTGCCTCTGTCTTTTACCCTTAAATCCTAGTTCTATTTGCTCCATCTAATTTATTCCCAAAATATGATTGTCCTTTTCCTTCTTTGGACTTTCAGGGATGCAGGAGGTATAACTTGAGGAATAACACATTTACCTGTGTGATTTTCTAATTTAACTGGAATCAGGCCTACCTGTGAGCCAGTGCTTACTTTATTCCAGTTTAAGATGTATCGTGGTGTCTTAGATTTAATATGATAAGGAGGCCATTTTTCTCAAGGTCAACTCTGTTTCATTCTAGAAACTCCCCTGTTAATAATAATGGGTAAGTCTCAATCTCTAAAGTAAAAGCTAAACTTAGTATCATAGAATGACAGAATGGTTTGGG